>NC_052952.1:7267466-7397350 GCF_013358895.1 Oreochromis aureus | reverse complement strand
TGTGTGTGTGTGTGTGTGTGTGTGTTTCCTGTTTTATTTTGAAGGTCTGTCTCTTATGTGAAGGTGTCCTGCTTTGCTTCCCTGTCTCGTCAGTCCTGATTTCTCCCAGCTGTGCCCTCCTTCTGTGTCTCATTCCCCTCGTTACTTCCCAGTGTATTTAAACCCTGTGTTTCTCTGAGTCTGTGTCGCGTCGTCCCTCAAGCTGTGTGTTTCCTTGTGTGCCTCCCCGTCAAATGTAAGTTTATATTTCCCAGTTTAGTTTTGTATGCTTTCCCCCTGCCAGCAATAAAGCTGAGTTTTGAGTTCACCCTTCGAGTCTGAGTATCTGCACCTTGGGTCCTACTCCTGCCTGCCACACAGCGTTTCATGACAATTTCTGTCAAAGCAGGACCTCATTTACAGACCGCAGTATGTGAGTATCTTATCTTTATGTAAGTAATTTAGCAGATGCAGGAAGTCACCTGAATATGTAGTGTATACCTACAGACCACCAAAAGAAGAAAAATCCTCATTAACTCAAATTAAGAT
The DNA here is from genome assembly GCF_013358895.1 of Oreochromis aureus. Classification (NCBI taxonomy): domain Eukaryota; kingdom Metazoa; phylum Chordata; class Actinopteri; order Cichliformes; family Cichlidae; genus Oreochromis; species Oreochromis aureus. The sequence goes on along the minus strand of NC_052952.1, from coordinate 7,396,822 downwards.
GCATTTACAATTTATTTATGTACAATCACGGAATATGATCTACGTGCTCTGTCGGTAACGAGGAGGTAAAATTAGAAAAACTCCAGCGAGTCACATCTCCTACAATCCAATGCTCCATTTAGTCTAAAGTGGCTGATGATTATGACAAGCTGGATTACCATCAGCAGCAGCCGCAGCGGAGTGACAGGGTGACAGTGGCCTTGGTTCAGATAATTTAACAGTTTTTTAAATTCAAAACAGGTTGTTCCATCTCATCCTCATTTTTTGTTTATGAATAAATGATTTCTCATCATTGGCTTCTCTCCCTGTTCATTATTTCTGAAATTATTGGCCCGCACTTTCACTCATACTAATTCACCAGGCTGCCCTCTAACACACACACATGCAGAGAACCCCTACACACATTTAGCATCTTTACAATGACTGGCTCACCCATCCACGACTGAATATAATGAATAAATGCTCGACTGGCAATAATTCCTATTTGTTCTAAAATGAGGTCAGAGTTCAGATTTAATCATGGCAGACATCCACCATCAGCACCATCTTTCCTCCATCTATTCTGCTTTTGCTGTACTGGAAGCATCTTCCCAGTGTCAGGTCATGGCTGGCATCGTCTTAGTTGGAGCAGAAAATAAAGTTTACATTTCCCTTTTTGTTACGTCTCAAGGTCAAGGAGAAAAAAGAAAGCCAGAAAAACAAAACAACAACAACAACCGTAATCTGCTTTGTTGCACACTTCTGCCTTTCTTCATTAGAAACAGTATCAGATGCTTTTTGTAAGTCTGACGGATGAGCATAAATCTACTATGTGCAGCAGAGACTGCATATTGTGTCCTAAAAACATACATTAACCACTAGGAAATAGTATGCCATCAAGAGGACATCTTTCAGCTCAACACCGGATGACAATGTCTGTGAGAGAGATTTATCTGGTCCTGAAGGATTAGTTCAGGTTAAATTTCTCTCAGTTTTTCAGACTTGCTTAGCGTCACCAGCAGGGCCCGGTGGTCATTTAGAGAAATGAAGTGGTCACCAAAACTGTTGGACAGACTGCCACAAAACAGTGAAGACAATATTTATGGTCCTGTGAGGAGAAACTCAGATGTTTTGGATGATCTTGTTTGTTTTCCTTTAGTGCTACCACATAATTAATGTCTTTAGCTTATAATGAAACATTTTCACTATGACACAGTACTTTGTGAATCTCTTGAGCAACCTGTCCTGGGTATATCCCGCCTCTCACCCTGTGATAGCTGGGAGAGACCCCAGGCCCTCGTGACCTTGAACTGGTTAAGCAGAAGAGGATGGATGAATGGATGGATGTGTGAGATAGATGAACCAATGTTGTGTTTAAACATAACAGAAAATGTATTTAAAATTTTAAATTGTGTCTTTTTTGATACTTTGTTACAAGAACACAATTTGTTTCCCATATTTTTGCAAAAGATAACACGGTTTGACAGACATAAATTAGTGTTTTAGCACCAACAAGATGATTTAAAGAGCTGAAAACTTGGCATATTGTGGCACAGTGTGCATTTCTCCTCGAAAAACCTGAGTAATTTGGACAAGAGGAGGACAAAAGAAAAAGCAGCTGGCCTAAAAACTATTTACAGCAGATGAAAAGTATCTGAAAGTTCTGTCTTTTAAGAAATAGCAAAAAGAGATGCATCTGGCCCTTGAGTAGATCCATCTAGTGTTCACTAAAGCCTCATCAAAAATGGTCTCAGTGGATGAATGGCTGTCAAGAAGCCATTCATAATGAAGGCGGACAGGAAGAACAGGATGAGGTATGCCAAATTACACAAGAACTGGACTGAAAATCAGTGGCAATGGGTCTGATGGAGTGATGAATCCAAATCTGAAATTTTTTATTCAAATTATCATCAATATGTTCAGACGAGGTCAGGAGAGAGGTACAACACTGAGTGTCTACAGCCATCTGTGAACAATACTGTACTTACAGAATCTACTAGAAAGTTTGCCTGAGAGGCTGTGTTGAGGACTAAAGGTGATCATAGCAAATGTTGACTTTCAGCGGATTAGAATTGTACCTCTCTGTTTTATATACCTTATATACTGTATTTCCTGGCTCAAGCACAGTGCCATACTTGTCTAAATTCTCTAACTGGCCTTCTAGTGCAAACAGTAGCACAAGGTTTCTATTTATCAAATCAACTGGTTAATTTAAAAAATAGCTGCAAAACTAAAGACATCTCCCAGAACTTCAGCTAAAAACTAATTAAAAAACCCAATATTGCTTTACAGACATCATCAATTTAATGTTAATGTTACCAGTAAGTACAGAGTAAGCCTACATCTGGACAACAAATGTGACACGTAACTCTTATTGCCTATTCACTGGATACAAATCTTACAATAAGCATATTTTTGGAGCAGACTTGTAGCAGACTAAAAAATCATGAGTACATAATTTACACCATATCAGTTTCAGCAGTAAGCTGTCATTTCATTGGTCTCAGAAAAAGTCACTTATGATGTAACTGACACTAACTTTTTTAAAATGTAAAAACAAGCTATACAATCACTGATATTAGTTTTATTTTATTCCAAAATAATAAACTAATATTAAGCAACAATGAGATTAGAGTATTATTTTCTGATAATACTGTTGAATGTTCAGTAATTTTCTATAATTCTTGCAGAAAAAGAAAAAAAAACTTGGTGGACCGGTGCCCTCATTAAAGGGACTTCCTGACAATATCCAGACGGTTGCTCTGTACATACAGACATCCTGCATGGGAAGGGCACATGCTAATCCTCAAGCTAAAATCCCCTCTGACCAGATGTTGCAGCTTACAGGGACAGACTGGGCACAAAATTAATGGCTATCACATGCTCCCTAATGAAGGGATTGAACAGGGCACAGTCCTGTAGTGTCTGGGAGGTCGTCCATGTTCTGCTGTGGTTCACTGGCATCAAATTAATTGTGTCCCACTTTTGTCTCAACTCTTATTTCTGTCCGTCTGCAGTGAAAAATGTGACCTATGGAACTATCGACACTGCAGAGGAAGATCTTTGACAAAAGGAGGCGGCGGTGGGGAATGGGTGAGGCTGACATAATGATAAACATACAGAGCAGGATGATGGAGAAGGTGTGGGAGAAAGAGAGCATAAGAGAAAAGAGTGACAACTTATCAGCAAAATTCCTGTTTTCATTTTAAAGTAGTTGCTATTTATTAGGGATTCCCAATGGTCAGACACAAATAGCCACGTGCTAATCAGTTCCAGCTTTAAAAGATGAGCTTTTAAGCAAAAGCTATGTAACCTCTGGAACACCACCCAGTGATTGACGCATGTTTAAGGTGGAATTCTTTTAATGTAGCTGTAAAAAGCAGATCGATAAAGGGATCGTGACAGATGTGGCTAATGAATTTTGAACGTCACAACCTGGAAGGAATATGAGCGGCTCACCCATACACACACACACACACACACACACACACACACACAAACAAAGAACATTCAACTAAATATTTCATCTTCCCTCAGGGTCATTTGAATATGATCACTATCTTGATCGTGAAAGGTCTGACCATCTGTACAAGCTTGCTAAATACACATAAACAGAGCCAACTTATGCACAAAATCCACTTAAACACACACACTGGCACACACACAGGCACACACACACACACACTCATCCACTGCATCCATAAGACTGAGTATAGAGCCTCTGGATCCATTAGTCATAATAAGCTGAAATCTACCAGTAATGCATCCTACAGCCATAGAGGAGATATCAGGTGGTAATATTTACCATCTGAATACCAATGAAGTACCACAACATGAATAACCTCATCGAAAAGGACTGGCTATCTTATAGACATGTTTAAATGTTTTCACAGGACCACACAGAGTTGTGTGAAAAACAAAGTACACCCTATGATTCAGCAGAATGTAGAGCCACCGTTAGCAGCAGAATATTTTTTTCACTCATTCTGTTAGAGATCTGCTGCTGTGCTTGGGATCATTGTCTTTTTTCATGACCCATTTTTATGCTTAAGCTGTTGGACAGACGGCCTCACATTTGACTCTAGAATACTTTGGTATACAGCTCAGTGACTGCAGGCTGCCCAGCTCCTATGGCTGCAAAACAAACCAAAATCATCACCCCTCCACCACCGTGCTTCAGAGGTGGTATGAGGTGGTATGCTGGTATGTCAAAAGGACATTGTTACAGAAGTTTTGTGGTTCGTTCAGATGCAACTAAAACTAAAGCTTTTGTTGTTGTTGTTGTTCTGTTTGTTTGGGGGGGGCTTGCAGTTTCTTTGAGAATTGCACAGTCGGACTTTGGGGTGAATTTACTTGGAAGATTGTGAGACTGATTGCTCCAGACCAGCCCACTGCCAAAGCTTCTGCTTTTATAAAGGTGCTCAGACTTCCTGATAGTCACTTAATGAAATGTATTTGGTTAGCGGGACCTTGATGATATTTACCATCTTAATTCCTGTGGTGTACTTAGTTTTCACATGACAGCGAAGAGTCCTGTGGAAACTTTCTTTCTGTTTGTTTCCCTGAAGCCAATGAAGTAAATGTATCAACAGATATTGGGGAGGACGAGCAGGAAGAGTCTCAGTATCATTCAAAAACACACACTGTTTCATTTTAACACAAATATGCTGATATATCCTCATAATGATAATAATAACACATGTTCAAGTGGATGCCATTCAGATACTTAATGTGATCAAAAATATGGCACAAATCAGACAACAATGCACATTTTGATGAAACTCAGGTTTGCTGAGGTGAAGATAATTGCAAAGCACACTAGAGTGTTATATACTGTGCAGCACATCATGCAGCAAATCATCCCAGCATGAAGCGCACTATTACAACGCTTTTATTAAAGCCCCTCTGAAGCGTGGCAGCATCAGCAACGGGGTGGCAAGTGTTGCCATGCTGCCAGGGTGAGTCGGCATGATGATATGAAGGTGATATGAACTAGAGCATGATGTGATTGGACTGAGCCCGCACGTCAAACAGCGAGATGATGAAGGGGGGGATGAGGGAAGAAAGGCGGAGGATGAGAAAGCACAGAGAGGTCAGGTAAGAGAAGGGGGGGTGGGTGATGTGGAGATAGTGGAGGTCAAACAGGTAAGAGTAAGGGGATTGGATGGGGTGACCTGATCGGGGGGATAAGGGAAATGAGAGAGCAAGGGGAATTGGAGAAGAGGAAAATGTGCTTACCTTGTCCCTGTGCCTTACTGGGGTAATAGGAAACAAGGGCCACTAACACCAGTGGAGCCCACAAACACCAACTGATCTGCCCCATTGACAACATCCTCACAACCAGCAGTCTAGACCTGCAAGGACAGAAAACAGATCAGCAAGAAAGAAAGAAACAAGAGGGGAGATTTAACTCCATGAATGTCACTCGGCCGCGGGGCGACTCAATGCTTCAGTTCACTGATCTAGAATCAGTTATTTTGTTTAATATCAACTTTTTTAACAGTTACAGAGCAGAAGCTTCACAGTCTACACTGACCACAGAGCTGCAGCTGAGCCTCCCGCCTACACAAAACGAGCCAGAGGCAAAACAGTGGAGCACTTTGTTGAAGAGAAGAGAAGAGAAGAGAAGAGAAGAGAAGAGAAGAGAAGAGAAGAGAAGAGAAGAGAAGAGAAGAGGTCAGACAGAGTGACAGTCAGTTTGATTGACAGTCCAGAGAGGGAACATTTCACAAAGCCATTGTTCAACCAAAAGAGCAAACACTTCTTCCCTATCTCATCTCCTCCTTTCACCCCTCACTTTTTTGTTCTCTCTCCTCCACATTACCCCTAACCCCTTGCCTCCTCTCCCACCTCTCTGCCACTCTTTAGTATGAGCACTGATGGACACACACAGATACCTTCTGATTTTCTCTTTTAGACCCACCTCACTACAGTCACACGTGTAGCTGCATGGATTAAAGGACATGTGAGCGAAAGAAGAAAAAAGTTCTTTGATGATGATCGATCGCTCTGTGGTGTTGAATGAGCAGCAGGTCTTTCATTCAGACATTGTCACAGAAGCAGAAAAATTACAATGCAAATTAATAAGAATACCTAAGAATGGGGGATTATTTGTCCTAGTTTTTCACACTTATGGAGAGGGATGGAAAAGTGAAACGACTTAACTTATAATAAATCTTTCACACACACGTACACACACATAGACACACGCTGACAATGCAACATTTTACACACACAAAAACTTCGTCGGGGCTGCTAAAGTAAGATGATTAGACTCAGAGGGAGCTTAAACGGTCCTCCCGCGGTCCTATGAAAAGCAAACCTCAGGCACCAAAGTTCCCCTTGTCTCCGTATTGGATTGATGGTGATGATAAACCGTCTTTTAATTCGAGGGGAAATTTTGCAACCGGTTTAATGCTTTAATTGAAGACCAGACAAAAGGCGTCAACTTCAATAAAATCTAGCAATTTGTTGCTTGATTTTTTTTAGACAAATACTAAATATAATAGGAAAGACCGAGAAAGACACGCGGATCAGTTAAGAGTAAATAATTTTAACACATCAGGAGTAAAATACAAACTGATTGTTTCGTAGGTGAAATTTTCCTTAGCTTAAGATATTGTTTTTAAACATACGGCAAATTACTTGTCTATTTTCCACCTGCCCTCATGCCCGCAAGTTTGATTTCATGACCGCAGCATGAGTGCGTCCCCGGTGATCATGCTCAAGTGCTCCCGACTGATTTAATTTAAGTTTCTCAGGCAGATTTCACTCAAACTATCAGACCTATTCAAATTAACCGATTTGGTCGAAATACTCCAGCGCCAGCAGCACACCTGAGACCGACTCAGTTGCCCGCACAATGAATGAAATCGCCTTTCATACCTCTCCAGTCATCAATTCAAAGCGTCCTTTTATCCCCCAAAGGAAATCCCGTGAATACCAAAGACCGCTCCTGCTTCTGCCTCCCAAAGGCTTCCTCTTTCTTCTCACTCTTTCTTCCCCTCTTCCTTTCTCTCACTCCTTCTCTCCGGATACAATTCGTTCAGTCCGGAGTGGGTGTTTCTCTCCTCGTTATTCAGTCATCCCTCCCTCCGGCTATTCCTCCCTGTCCCAACCCTTTCCTTCACCCGGATTCATCTCATAGAGAGAAAGAGAGAAAGAGGGAGACAGAGAGAGAGAGAGAGAGAGAGAGAGAGGAGAGAACCAGTGGCGCTGCGCAAAATCCTCCGCTGCCAACCTGCAGGTTTTAAATCGGCTTCAGCCCCTCAGGGTCCCTTATGTGCGCCTCCGCGGTCACGACGGGACTTGTCGTGGAGGACGTATCTGTAATCTGCGGCTTTAAAGGACCCACACGGTTATTGTGTGTGCGCGGTCTTTTTTCTTCTTCATACTTGTAGGGGGGGAAAAGTCAGTCTGAAAAAGGCTCTGTGCGCTCAGAGCAGGTGTCTGGCCATGCCCTGCTGCGCTGCCAGCTTTGATGTTGAAGGCACAATGACACAGGTTTTCACCTCAGCTCAAAACTGGAGTTTAAAAGAAAGAATCTGACAGGAACCATATGGAACATTTTAGTTTCACAGTTTCACTTTATTGCATCCATAGGCCTAAATGTTCAGCTCTGGGTTCGTGAACAAAGCTTGGAAATCACTTGAAATTCTCAAATTCAAATATGAGCTCAAGTTCTTCTGTGTCAGAAATTTGTATCTAGTACAAAAGATTTTCAAATAAATAAGTGCACAATGTTGGCTTAATCTAATTATAAGATTCTTAATTGTTCCTAACCTAAGACAGCGTCTCCCAAACCTCTGGGTGTTGACTTAATTTCAAGTTTGTAATGTATTATTATTCAGTCAGCTAGCTATTGGAATTAGTTATCCAAAATTGGATCCAACTTTAAAATGCCAAATTTTGTAGTTCCTCTGATGGCCACTTGAGGCCGACTACAAAAGCCATTCTCTATAGACTCCCATGTTAAAAACCCTAGTTTTATCGAATTTCAAGCAAGTTTACAAGCATGGTACAAAATAGTTTTGGCCTCTATAAATTCAATTCAGTTCAATTTTATTTTATTTTATACCACCAGAGTAAAGACCCTACACTCATACAAATAATCATACAGAGAAAAGTTCCAAGAGTCAGATAACCCCCTTTGAGCAAGTTCTTGGCGACAACTGGAGGGAAAAACTCCCTTTTAACAAGAAGAAACCTCTGGCAGAACCAGGCTCAGGAGGGCCAGCCATGCGGTGGCCATTCTCCCCTCACTCCCAAACATTTGGGGTTGAGGGGAGGAAGACAGGACAAAAGACATGCTGTGGAAGAGAGCCAATGTCTGAACTCTCAACTATGAACTGTTGGTGTCATTTGAAGCATTAGTTGAGCTATTATATGACTAATATTATGGCTTACTGTAAGGTACTGACCTTCCAAGAAGTTTGTGCTTCAGTTTTGTTGAGTGCAATTCAAGTATTTTAGTCTTTTACTTGGAACTAATTACTAATTTGGAGTGATTCTGTGAATTCCAACCGTATGGTTTATGACTGGCCTTCCAGCTTAGCAGATAGCATAGCACTACACCCTCTTGTGTCATACAGTGGACTTTAAAGCAGACCACAGTCCACAGTGTGCAGTATGGGTTTTTTTTTTTTTTAAGTTTATTTAACAGATATTCTTGTCAGCAGGGAAAGAGTGTGAAGCGGGGAAATCACTGGTGAGTAACAGTTCACTGAACGGGAGCGCTTTAAAAAGAATTCTTGTTCCAGTGAGCAGGAGAGAGTTGCAGACTGGGGTTTTCTAGAAGGTAAGGCAGTGGAAGGCGGACAGGTGAGCTTTAACTAGATTATTCCTTTCACAAAAACTAACCAGCTCGGGATAGCAGACGGTTTCTGGTGGGAGAGCTCCTTCAGCCGACTGAGAGAGTCATTAGGAAGCAGAGGGGAACGAGGCGTTTGTGAGGAGAATTCACAGGGAGCTTCAACAAACATCAGAGAGCCTGATACAACAACAATCTGGCGAGAAGAGTGGGCTCGAGCTGGTCCTTAAGTATAGGAAGGTAATGAGCTGACAGCACACAGGTGCAGAGTGGAAAGGCAGCAGGCTTCACTTGCAGGGTGGGTCTGCCCAAACTCCACCTGAGGGCAGGGGAAAGGAGAAGAGTGGATAGTTAAGAGAAAGAAGAGACGAGGGAAAAAGCCCTAACCAGCCCTGGACATGTAGTCCAGCTATGGTAACATCTATGGTCCAGTGAACCAACATCGCTGTGGTCAAACATAGAGGCTTCAGAGTGCAGCGTCTAAATCCAGTGGGTGACGCCTACATATACCTTTTATAAACAGCCTATGGTGCTTGATGTAGACTCTCAAGCACTTGAAAAACCTGGTTTCAGATAGATGACTGCAAATTTTTTGCCAGTTTACACAATGCTGTCCAAAATGTGACACATTTAGGTGACATTTTTAAATGAATCCTTTAGTTTTGACTTTCTTGCTGAGAAATGTGAATACTGATGCACGACTAATGTTGCTGACTAATGTTGTTTTGTCAAAGTCTGTGGTGGGTCACATTTATCCACATTTATGCATTCAAGGTGTCCTTTGAGCATGATGCACAGGATTATGGCAAAAGTCAGACGGAGTAGTCATCCCCACCTGTCATTTTGCAGGGTTCGGGATGTTTCCTGAAACCACAACCTTTACCAAAACCTAACCAAACAGTTTTCAGGGCCTAGACCTAATCAGTGAGTGAAAGTGAAGGCAAAACGCTCAAAGTAAGAATTAGCCATACCTGACAAAACAGCATTATATGATGAGAACATTTTGTGTTCTTCAACAAACTATTCTTTCAAACTAAATGAGCATTATAATGGATTAGCCAGCACCACGGGTTCCTCCATCAGGCTGAGAAAAAGACTTGAGCGCACTTTGAAATCCTGTTTATGCACTCAGCTCTGCTGCTCTTGAAGAAACTGAGGAAATTTGCCCTGAGGGCGGAAGAATGGGAGTCATGGGAAACTGAGACAGGTGAAATGTGCCAGTGGCTGAGTTGAAACGCTGAGCAGCTACACTCCAGGTGTGTCCCTGGGGTACATAAATACTCTTAGCACAGACATGCACGTTTTAGCGCCAAAGTACTGTCCAGATGTCATAAACACTATAATCAGGTGGATAAGGATTCTGCGTCCACGTCCCTCTCTCCCGTCCTCCCTTCCTGTCCTTCTGCTGTCCCCTCTCCCTTCATGTTTTCTGTTTGTAGAAGACCACACAGCAGACAAGTGCAGAGCGTGTAGACACTGCGCCACAGTGTCTGCTGTCATATTCAGGGATTGAGGTTAAGACATAAGGATAATAAATCAGTGGTACTTCTATAACTAAAAATTCCACAATATATTCATTATATATTCATATATTTATGCTTAAGGGGATAAAGTGCTTGCATGAACCTTTGTGTGAATGAGGATTGTAGTATAAAGCACTGTGGTTACTCAAGCTGAGTTAAAAAGCACTATACAACAACCAGTCCATTCACCATGTCTTTGTTACTCGTGTGAATAATTCAGAATGGAAAAGGAATTTGACAAACTGGTTTATTTACCAGATAAAGAGGCACTAAAACCAGATAAATCCAGCTTGGCTGTGATGTGTAATCCTTATTGATGTCACTTTATATTCCGAGTCCTTAGAGGGATCTGACTGACAGCTCTGCTCTACTGACTTACAGGCCAACGGACCTGAAGACCTGCCCGATGTATGAACCACAGCACTGTCCTCACCGCAGGTCCCTTTCCTTCTATTGATTCCTCTTGATGTCCTCTCTTTATTCACCTTGTTATCATCTCCTTTTTTCCCTTCCTCAATGTCCTTTTCCATTTTTTTCCTCCCTTTTCACCCCCCTTACTGATCTTTTCATCCTCCTTCTGTCTCCTCCGCCATCACTGTCCATCCCGACTGGGGCTTTGTTGAATAAATAAATCACTCACGTGGTGAAGTTGATCTGCAGGTCATTTAGCTCGGTGCCATATGGTCCAACTGTGATGCTTCATAAAGTTTTTAAAGTCACAAAACAGCTACTGATATCTGTAAAAACTGCATACACTCTACCTTGTGATAAGGACAGAGCCCGGGAGACTGCAGCACTGCAAGAAATGTTTCGTTATAAACCAAATAATGTCCACCAAATCGTCTACTTGTGGACAATTGCATTCAGATGGTATGTGAGAGATGTCATATGTCATAGTGTTATTCACACTAAAAACTGTTTCTTTTATAAAATAAAAGTGTTCATAAGGCACACTTAACCTCCAAGGTTTGTAATCCCCATAACAGCTGTTTTCTTTTGGTGATTCCTTTGGTCACTCGGCTGGTGTTTAAGACCTCCTGTTTACACCTGGTCGATGTATTGTAATAAAAACTGATTAAAGTACACCACGGTCTTTCGCGGTTCCTTTATTTTACTGTAATTGTTAGGAGCAAGCCGCCATTGTTGTTTAGACAAACAGAGAAAGGCTCACTTCCAGTGCTGTGGAGGATTTTCCCCAGGAAACACAAACCCCCTCATTTATGTGAATCAGCACATGTTTAAAGCTCGACGTGTGTGAAAGACGAATGTTCATTGTGTGGCATCAATCAGCAATGAGTAAGAGAGCCACGAATTTACTCACGCCCTTCTTTCCGAAAACAAAAACAGAAAAAAGAAAGAAGAAAAAGCTGGTTTCTTGAAAACATCCCTAAATAAAAGCACAACCTTTTTGCAGTTCAAAAGCTGCGACAAGAAGTAATGCTCATTAGATTCTGCATGTCAGGTCACACGCTCACACAATGCATAATTTCAACAACATTCATTCTCGTGTCTTTTTTCACACACAAACGGTGGCAAAAAATCTACAAACACACTCAAATTTAAACAACCACTTCCTCCACTTAGTGCTCTCTTTCCATTTCACACAAACACACACCTGAAGCCCGCTGGTTGACATGTTTAAGATGCAGAGATAACCTGAGGCATTGGGTCTTTGTTCTCTACCCCAGTGAGACAAAACAACTCATTGTATCACACACACACACACACACACACACACACACACACACAAAGCTACATTTAAACCAGCAGAAGAGCTTAATTTGTTAGTCTTATAGGCTTAAGCTAAAGACCAGGACAAGTTCAAATAGAGCTGACACATTCAAGGCCAAGCTTACGCACATGCAGATGTGTGAACGCCGGACACACACATTGCTCTTGAGCGTTGTGTTAATGACAAGCAGCAGGTTAATATGAGGGCAGCAGGAGACAGAAGTGACCACAGCCTACTGATTAGTCCACTAGCCACAGTTATTAGCAATCTTGTCATCTGCTACCAAGCCTGCCATTCTCAGTGCCGCTAACCGGACAGCTCATAAGGTCACAAAGCAGCACTTCATGGTGCAGCTCGCAGATAGAGGTGATTAACTCGTAAAGTTATTTATTTGAAAACTCTGGGCAAAGGTGGCTGTTTGAGTGCCTATGAGCTGAGGTATCTCATGCATGCACATTCACCAGAGCTCCTCAGTTCAAAGCTTTAGCCATGGTAGCAATTAGCATGAAGTCAAGTCCTAGCGCATGCTAAGTGCTAGTTAATAATGATGATATTCACTATCCTCACTGTGCATCATCAAACAGCCCAACAGAACTTCTAGTGTGGCTGCAGATGCTTAGGTTCTTTGAATGTCCAATTCCAGAAATGGAAAAACAACACAGACTGATATTAAAACACTGCATGTTACAATTTCACAAGAAAAGAAATCTGCATTTATAGTCAATCGTAGCAACTAAAAACAGTGTCTAATATATTGATTTCACTTCTCTGCCATTAACTTGTTAAAATACGTTTGAAATAGGAAATTCTGTGTGAGCCAAAGGTGACTTCTTGCCAGAGTAGCTAGCCAAATTCACAGAGCTTGCAGCCACAGCCCAAGAAGCATTTGGCAGGCAGCTAACAGTTCTGCTTGCTGTGACTTGTCCTGAGCTCATCCTGTGAGAAGAGAAGTGGAGGACAGGAGACAATTCACTTGAAAACACTGTAGTCATGCCTGAAAGCCATTCTGCTCATTAACCTGAGCAATCACTGAGGCATTGGGGTTTTTTTCTTCTCCTCTTTTCTTTCCTTTCTAAGTAATATTCAAAGGTTCCTTATTTCTCACACGATAACACAGATAACCTTTATTTAATTAAGGCAGTAGTCACACTCTTTGGCGCTCTGTGTCAAAAAGCTAATTAAACTGTTCCAATGAATTTTTCTGCTTCATTATTTCCACTCTCAGAAAGCAAAAAACATACAATAAAAATACTAGAAAAAGACTACATAGCACAGCAGATATTTATGGTTTATTCAGAGGAAATAAATTATTTACTAGACGTTTTTATATTCTTGGATATATTTTTAATTTCAAGGTATTTTGTATGCATTAATGCATTGAAAGCAGGGGTGATAAATGTGCAATGAATAACTTGATACACATAGGTACAATTAGTACAGTCATGGTAAAAGAATATTAGAGTACAGCCTCTTTAAATTCTAACCTTATATGAATCAGGACACAATACAAATAATCTTAAAAGGAGTTTTTTAACCTGAAATTAACAACAACACATGACATGTTACAATATGTCATTAGTTAAGCCAAAATACAGAAACAGTGTGTGAAAAACATAGTGAAGTACACCCTTATCATGGCTTCCATAGGAATTAGGAGGGTAAATAGCAGCCAATCCAATGAACTTCATTAAGTGGTTATTAAGTGATTTGAACACCTCTAAGAAAAACAGAACAAAACAAAACCTGAAGTTTTGGCAGTTAGCTGTTGTGGAGCATTTAATGTGTGTGCTAACACAGTGCCAAAGTGGAAATACATCAGCACTGAACTTAAGCCCTGAGAAACAGCAAAATACCCAAAAGACACATCTCAGCCTCTACAGGCCACTTAACATGTAAAATGTTAAAGTTACATTTTGACAGTTTGAAAGAGACTGAACAAGTACGGCTTATTCGGAAGAGCTTCCAGGAAAAAGCCTCTTCACTCTGAAAGCAACATGCCAGCAAAGCTTAGGTTTCCAAAGTTGCATCTAAACAAACTCCAAGACATCTGCAGCCATATCCTTTGGACGGATGACACCGAAGTGGAGATGTTTGGAATCACTGCACAGTGACATCTTTGGCAAAAACCAAACACCTCATACCAACAGTCAGCACGGTGGTGGAGGGGTGATGATTTGGGCTTTATTTTTTAAATCACAGGACCTGGGCACTTTGCACTCACCGAGTCAATCAAAACCTCCCCTATATACCAAAATATTCAAGGGTGAAATGTGTTCAACAATTAAAGCCTGGCTGAAACTGGGTAATGCAACAGGACAATTAGGCCAAACACATTGCCATCATTGTCAATGTCATTAAGCAAATCTACAACAGAATAACTAAAAAAAGGAAATAATCAAGGTTTTGAAATGGCCTAAAGTCCTCAACCTGATTGAAATGCTGTGACCTTAAGAGGGCTGTGAATAAATGAATGCCTACAAACCTCAAAGAACTGAGGCAACGTTGTAAAAAAAGAGTGGGCCAATATTTCTCTCCAGCTGCTTCACAGACTGATAAAGTCAAACAGAAAACGATTACTTCACATTATTGGTGCTAACAGTGGTTCTACAAAATACCAGATTATGGGGCATACTTGGTGTTTCACACACTACTTTTGGTTCAGTTTCCGTTAAATAAATATTGACAGGGTGTAACATATCATATGTTGTGTTCATCTGAGGCTGTTTTTACACAACTTTAAATCCTGATAACTACTAGACATATTTTTATGTCCTAATATGTAAAAATACTGAAAGAGTAGTTTCTCACTATTTAAATCCTAGAACAAAGTGAGAAAAGGCTTCTGGTGCAACAAATAATCCCAACACTTCATTCAATTCATTTTTTCATAAACCCAGTTTTGGCCCTTGCAGGATTTTCATCACTTTTACTCATAATCAAGGACACAGTGTTATAAAAAAAAATACAGTCTGAAAAGAAATATCGTTAAAACCAGCCCAGCAGCTTTCAATATGCTTCACATTTCTACTTAACTTTCCTATTTTGGATGCTGTCACTGTCACAAGAGAGATTTTTTTTATATGTATTAATGATTTGATTTTGGCTCTTCTGCTCTACCGGTGTTACTTTAATTGGACCAACTGGGCTTTTCAAGCCTGAATGTGATCTTATAAAGTAATTTAGACCACAGAGTGAATAAGTTAATCTCAGGATCTCAGAGGACTTGCATTTTTTTGTGTGTTGGCCCCAGCTGGACTCCCAACTTTGGCAGTACGACTGCGATCCTGCATCCACGATCGACGTCACGTTGTGTCAACACATTACTCTCCAAGGCCTCATGAACAGAACATAATCTGCCAATATAAATGTTCACCTCCTCTCCAAAAACATCACTCCTGTTTGCCACACATTTCTCCCAGAATAGAAACTTATACAATCACTGCGGTTTGTAAAAGTCGACCGTTTCAGATCGACTCTGTTAAATGAACACATCTGACGATTCCCTGAATCGCTGGTTTAAATGTTCTTACTCTGATCTCATTCTTTTTGTCTCATCCCCGGAGTAAAAATAAGTCCAGGTGGTTCTTAGGTTTCTGTGCCATGGCTTTTAATTTCCTGTGTATGTATCACTCTGTTTACTGACCAGATACACAGACAAACAGACACACAGTCAGAAGATTAGATGGAAAGATGAATGGATGGTGGAAGTGTGAAGGCTGGATGCCGAGCGAATCAATGGACGTGTATAAATGGGGCAGATGAATAAATGGGTGGGTAAGTGAAAGAAGCCGTAGTTGTCAGCCAGATTAGAAATAAGGGTGTTATGTGATGACAAAACTGTGGTGTAAGCAACATTTTTTTAATAACTCGCCAACATTTTTGCTTTATCAGATGAGGCGGAACTTGCAAAGAGAGAGAGATGGGAAATTTCACTCTGGAGAAAAGACTGAGGATTGATCGTTGATGGGATAACATGAGTCTGACTTAGGATCCAGAAAAAAAAACTATTTCAGATAAATTTATTTACATATAATAAAATAAGAGCAGAGGTTTTTAGGGGGGTTGGGGTTGCTCTTTTGTTTGTTTGTTTGTTTTTTAAATTGAGCGAGATGAATAAGAAATGTGAAAGAGGAATGAGTAGAAATCATCCAAATACTCTTTGTCTCCGCCCACTGCATTCACATATTTGACAAAGTTGTAAAAATTGCTCTACACTTTTAATAAAGTTAAACTTTCTTTCTTTTCGAAATCTATGAACATCCCCAAAAACGAATGAACATAATCAGGAGCATGACAGCGTACATGCTGTATAGTGTGATATAATATTACCCCCTGCTGGTGGCCTCTGTCAGTGCAGCTAAGAGAGGTTCAGTTGGATTAAAGAATAGATTTGCTTGTTTCAGATTAGTTTTTGTAGCTTAAAATTTTTACTCTTAGTTTAATTTAGTTTTAATCATTAGAATATGGATGGTATTTGCCAGGGACAGTCAAGAAGTTATCTCGAGATAACTTCAGGTACTGTATTGTAAACACTGCACCTTTTTGAAGGTAGCAAACAAACATCGATGTCGATCTACCATGTAGACGTCCCAGTCTCAGAAAACATTTGTACTAAACCTTCATCAGATGGGTGATATTGACAAATTTGATCAAACTGATAAAAGACCGAACCTAAAGGCTTTTTTGTATTTATTATTTTAGACAAAACAAACACTATCTTTAGTATTTCTTTCTTTAACTGTTTACACAGAAAGGTTGGGGACCATGTACTGCAATAGGGCATTGTGTGTGCTGACTCTGAGGCATGAAGGAAAACCAGGTCAAGTGTGACAAAGAAATACAGAATGTGACTTTTTTCTGCCTTCCAAGTTAAAGCTGGTATTTCTATGCAACCAGAACACATTCCACACTAGAAATTAGGCTATTAATAATAATGCAATTAAAACAGCTTTTAAAGAAAGATATGAGGTCAGCTAGTGTTACAGCCACTTTGTTGGGTTTACTATTTCACCTGCTTTTAAACTCAGATAACTAATCAGCCAATCACAAGGCAGCAAATCAGTGCATTTAGTCACATAGACATGGTCAAGATGAGCTGCTGAAGCTCAACCCGATCATCAGAATGGAGAAGAAAGGTGATTTGCGTGGCTTTAAAATTGGCGTGGTTGTTGGACTTGACAGATTGGTCTGAGTATTTCAGAATCTGCTGGGATTTCTCACATATCTCTAGGATTTACAGAGAAGACAAGTTCTCTGAGTGAAAATGCCTCGATTCCAGAGGTCAGAGTAGAATGGCCAGATTATTTTAAGCTGATATGAAGGGGAAAGTAACTTAAATTAGCAACTTATTACAACAAAGGTATGCAGCAGGGCACCTCTGAATGCATAACATGTCAGACACTGATGCAGATGGGCTATAACAGCAGAAGACCGTACTAGGCACTCTTCTTAGATTAAAACAGAAAACTTGGCAAAACTTCACCTGGTTTGATGAGTCTCAACTTCTGCTGTGACATGTGGATTGTAGGATCGGCATGGATGCATTTTTTTCTTGGATTAATGGCTCAGGCCCCTTAGTACCAAAGAGCATCATTTAAATACTACAGTCTACCTGAGTGCTACTGACCATGTCCATCCCTTTATCCTGCCAGTATGGACCAATATGTTTCCAGCACCTTGATACATTTTTAAGGCAGTTCTAAAAGCAAAAGCAAATCCAACCCAGCAAAGGAAAGGTGTGCCTAAGTGATCAGTGAGAGTATTTTTCAACACATGTGTAGCCAAACTAGCCAAAATGTAAGTTTAACTCTTAACAATGACCAGTAAACTACTCTGCCTCCTTAAGAGCTATGAGGTTTCTTTTTCCTACATTGCAGTGACACCTTATTCAGCCTTATTTGTGTAGTGTAAAAATAACTCCTCAATGTTGGATTAGGAATTTTTGTTTCTTCCAACAGAGGAAACAAGAAGAACTGGGCATATATAGCTTTATCTTTATTAAAAAGGTGATATTTAGTTGTAGTGAGACTAAGTGCATGAAGATGTTCAGACAGTCCTGAGGATGAAAACACAAGCACAATGAATTAGTCAAATTGGTTTATTTATTTAACACTTGATCAGCTCTTTAATACATTCGAACTTACAATGAGATGTACCTTTTTGTGAAAAACAGACTGCTACTGTCAGCTTTTGTTGTTCTAATAACAAACATTCAATCTCAGATAGCAGAGAAAAAAGAACAAACAGCTGTGCTGAAAATGTGTAACCTCTCATAACCAAGAATCCCCTTGATCTTATTACACATTAGAGTTTAAGTATAGAACCGGCAACAGCAGAAAAACGAAGACAGCGGTGATGCACGTTCTGTCAGATCAAATGACTGTGCATTTGTTATCTATACAACACTGATTGTCACTAAAACCGAAGCTGTGGTGACTTGGAGCAACCACCTTGCAAAGTTGCAAATGACTGAACAGAGAAGAGAATGAGAGGGGAAAAAAGAGGAGGAACAAAGTGACCACCATCTGTTATCGGCAGCAAAAACAGGTCTTAAGGCAAACGCTTTCGGTTAACAGTCAGCAAACTCATTTAAGCCAACCTGGCACACACAACCCCTTCAAGACTCAACACACATGAAACTTTCTTCTCCACCAAAGTGAGAGTAGAAAAGCGCTATATAAGAACCAGTCCATTTACCGTTACCATTTACCAAACTGTCATCTGCTTCTGTCCAATGAAACTGCATCAAACATTATCTACAGAAGAGAATCACAGATCACTTTGCAGATGGACAAAAGAAGAATTACTAAGTTACAAACTGCATAAAGATGAATTTTAATGAGAGAAAACAGAGAAAAATTGAATCCATACCAAGTGTAGATATTAACATCAAATATGAATGAAATCGCTACATCAGACTAATGAAAACCCAGAGAAGAAATTATTTTGTGCTTTGAGATTTTTTCTTTCTAATAAACATATTGTATGGTTGCAGGGTAAAAGCAAACTGCAAATACTTGAAAAAGTATTGGACAACATTAATATGGTACATTAACAGTACAATATATGGCATTATCCATGTAACAATGTGAGCGGATTACAGATTTTGAGGCACAATTCTGTAAATCTGAGGAGCTCTAACATATTCTGCAACAGCATATTCCAGCTGTTTAGATCATTGAATGAGTTAGGCCTAAAATCTGCTGTTGTACCTTAAATGATTTGCCAGATAAATCAGATCTATGAAGGAGTGCTTTAGATTAGAAGATAAAGCTAAATAAGCATGTATTTACAGCATTTCACTGCCTACCACATCCAAGCACATTAAGATAAATCAATGAAACATCGACTGAATTAATTACGTAGGACATATTTGGAGGTAGTTCACCAGGACATATTAACTCTACAGTTTGGCTGTAACAACTGTGAATATACTGTGGTAGAAAACAAAGTTTACATTTCTGCGTCTGTGTTTTTTTGCAGTAATAATTTCCTCCTCCGGACATGGAATACAGTTTAGTCTAAGACAAAACAAGGAACAAGTGTTGCTCAGGACTACAAACACATTGTGTATGAACAATATGAGTATCACTTATCCATGCTCTGTTTTTTCTAAATTCATGCTAGTATGTATAAACACAAGATGGCACAGTAGTAACATACGCGTGATCCTCATAATATTTAGAGGCTATAATTCAAGCCTGAGCTAATCCACTTAGCTTTGAGCTACATCAAGCTGATTCAAGGATTTAAAGATTCATTAGAACCAATTCTCTTATTTACCTTTTTCCCATTGAAGCACAAATAAAAGCTTCAGTGAAGTGATAAACCTGAAATCTAAAGAAAGAATTCCAAAGCAATGTTATTAAAAAAGAAAAAGATAGCATCATAAACAGTGAGGCTCATGTGGATACTTTACTCACGTTTCACATGTTTACTGGTTTACATCACAGTAGGAATACGATCAAAGTGTTTTGGCACAGAGCCTTCATTAGAGCCCGACTCTTATTTCTCTCAGTTTGAAAACTAATTTTGGATAATGAGGCTGTTTTTCGTTCTGAGTAAAGCCTGTAGGGTCAAAAGCTTGTTTCCACTACTACGAGAGAATTAAAAAGTGTCATCTGTAAGTCATAAATCTGTCTTATTATCTCAAAATTCAAGTTAGCTATCTCATAATTTTAACCTACTGACTCAAACTTATGAAAAAGTTCAACTGAAATCTTCCCAAAAAGCTGGAAAAAAGCCCCCAAAATGAACAAATAAAACGACTCCGTGGACCACAATAAAGGCAAATGCAATGTTCTTTGATTCTTAGGAAAACTGCTCTGTTTATTTAAAATGATTGAATATTCATTCATTGATGTGTAACTGCTTCGCATGTACAGATAATAAAGGAGAAAAGGATGTGGGGGAGGGGCAGGGGAAGTCATTCTTCCGCATTAGTTTCAAATTAGGGATGTCTGATTGAATCAAATTCCCCCCCAAAAAGGAAGCTTTAGTCAACCAAGTGCGTTGGTTGTTTTCTTCTTATCTTTATTATACACCAAACATCACATGATATGTAAAACTTAAAAGCTCAATCAAATGTTCTCTAAGTTTACATTAAGGCTGGTTGGTATGACTCCAATTAGAGTCATTTTTATTTTTAGTATTCCCTCTTTTGGCAATTCTTAATGGTATGTAACACACCTAGTGTTCACATCTAGTATAGGCAAGTATAACAGAAACCTCCGAATTCTTTTAAACAAACAGACAGTGACATTGTCGGTCACTGTCTATTTTCTAGGCTGCATATAAGGTTAAAGTGCCTAACAGAGAGCTGTCACGGGTAATCAGAATAGGTTACAAGGTTTTATGGGAGACAGCTTTTCTAAAGCCGGACTTCTACACTTTGTGTCTGTAAGTCTTTAATAGCTTTTCTATATACAATGTGCTTATTAATGTAGCATGTAAGTTTATCACCTTTATAACATTCTTAGCAGCTAGGAAAAAATCTACCTCAACATCGATTAAGTTGGTATTTTACATTTTCCATATGGCGACTGCAGGTGTTTGTCTTTTCCCGTGGAACATAATGGTTCCATTATGGCACCCCTGAAAACCCTGAAATTGCATGTAGTAGCAGTGTGAAGTGTGTCTTCCTGTCCTTCTCAGCAGAGGGCAGTGTCGAGACACCAGGAACAGCTCACTGGAGTAGCGGTTGCTTTCATGGCGCCATGAAATATTCTTCCTCATTTTCAGCTTTTTACTCTCTGATCCACGAGTTATAATGACAAAACTTAATTTCACATCTTCTCACATCCTTTTAAC
Source organism: Oreochromis aureus (assembly GCF_013358895.1). Classification (NCBI taxonomy): domain Eukaryota; kingdom Metazoa; phylum Chordata; class Actinopteri; order Cichliformes; family Cichlidae; genus Oreochromis; species Oreochromis aureus. The sequence continues at coordinate 7,375,470 of NC_052952.1, read as the reverse complement.
ACTCAGGGTGAGTTTTCTTACTCCAAGCTCTTCCATGGTCTCTGGTTTGGTTCTGTGTGTCAGTGTGTGAGTGCGCGCGCCACGAAACCAAAGGAAAAAATCCAAAACAACCCAGTTTCTCCAAATATTGACTCGTTTGCTTGACTACAATAGCCTCATTTTTAAGCACACACACAGTTTCTTGGTTATCCACCTTGTTCAAACAATGCTGGAACAGAGCTAGTGAGACGTGGTTTCAAGTCTTCAGTGTTTCGCTCTCCATGTGGTTTTGAGGTTAAGTACTACTTCAGTCCCCACATTTTTTCCTGCATTACTCTTCTGAGAGGTTTCCTCTTGGAGCTCTCTTTAATGCTTACACCTCCTCCATCACTTCCATGACAATCGTCCGCGGACCAGTCAGGATCAGGTTGCTGACGGTTCGGTAGTCGTGACAGAGGACATTCAATCCGTTCACCGACACCACGAACTGACACACCTGGAGAAAGTAGACAGAAACGGGAGACGTGCTTGATCACCTTTAATGCCAGTCATAGAGAAAAAAGAAAAGAGGCAGATAGCGACATATTTAATTATAGCTGCAAAAAACTCCCCAGATAATTACAATACAGCCTGCAAGTAAGTGCACAATGCTGTACTTTCTGAGGCATGACCCGTATAATGGAGTGGATTAATCCTTAATCTTAATTTTTTTTTACATCTTTATTTAATATTCACTGTATTGATGTGCTATTATTCAACTGTATTTTTATTTTATCAACATAAATGTGATGAGGACTGTTCTCCCTTACCAACTTACAAGAATAAATAAATCCCATCAAAATTTGCAGCCCTATGTGATCTGATAATGGAGAAATTAATTCACCTACTTCATAATACAACCCACATGCTGAAAACTACAGTGCACTTACAATGAAAGTTACTCATACATTACCTAAAATTACTCACAATATAGTTATTTCTTTGTTTCCTATAAAAACCTGACTTTTTACCACATTATTCTGGCATATCTATCTTTAAGGGCTTGTAGGCAAATATAATTATATTGTAATTTCAAATAAAGTACATTGAAATTCCTTTTAATTACAGGGAAATTATACCCTCATTGCAAAGTTTTACAAAAAGCCATCAAGCCTACAGAAGAATTCGAATTTCATTCTACAAATCCAAAATCTACTTTTAAATCAGTTTTTACTTCTGTCCTTGAATGCAGAGACATTTGCTGCAATGAAAGACAGCCTGCTCTACTTTATCAAAACTGTGCTTCTCTCTGTATCACGTTTTCATCTGTAAAGCTCTGCTGTCAAAGCTTTTAAGTATAATCTAAAGCTGCCTTACAGTTCTTTGGGCTTTAAGTTGGGAAAGCACATCACTGAGGGGATAGTGTGAGTGCCCTTTTGTCTTGTTAAGTGTTCACTTATTAACAGACTTATTAGTAAGTCTGTTCTGTTCTTGCGTCAAAATTATAACAGTGAATCAAAGACACATATTATTAATAACCTGCCCCAGCAAAAGCTAATAAGTCCCCTACACTCTCATCTGAATACGTTTAAAGCTTATTTTAAAACACAAAAACAACCTAAAAAAAACTCGGAAGCTTTAAGTTGTGAGCATTCAAAGCAATAGGTGGCCATCTTTTATATACAGTCTATGAACAATTATACAAACGAGCATCTGGTCGTCCTTCACTTTAACGTGCAAGATTGCAAATGCTTCTGGGTTGTCTTTTTTTAAAGCTCAGCACAAGTTTCAGTGTCAACAAATGTAACCTAACACAGGTGTCAGTGAGCACAGAGCACAGTCATAGCTCAAAACTGTGAGCTCACTGATGTAAAAAATATAACTGAGGTTGAATAACAAGAGGTACAACATGATTGCCTCACTCCAAACCACTCCTGTCACGCCTGAATGCCCCCTATGTTATCGTCTAACCACTTCTGCAGCTGCAGATAAAAATAAGGCGTCTTTTCAAAACTGCCTTTTAGCTGCCGCTCTTGCAACATGATCCTGCTGCTGTGTTTTTTGCAAACTTTTAAACCACATACTCACTCACATAAGCACTCCCTGCTTTACTGGCCCCTAAAAGTTGTTTTTTTCTCTTCACGATGCCAAAAAAGATCGATTAAGAACAAAAGCACCTCATTATTCTGATATTTTAATAGCCCATAAATCAACCAAGTGCAGACAGCCGAGGGAAAATTGAAGAAAAAAAACTAACAGATAGTTTATTGACTGTGCATACAGGAAACATTATGCATGTAGAAAATTTCTTGGAATGAACAGCTACCTAAACTTGCCTGTTACACAGAAAAGTGAACACATGCAGAGAGAGGCCACTAGGAATATTCTCACGGCAATCGCTGCTCAGTGTTTTTCCAGCACTCCTAAATGTTTCCGTACTAGAAAGCTCAAAATAGGCAAAGGAAATAAGAGGAAAGAGAGATTAAGTGTGATGAAGAAGAGGGGGGGGGGGAAACGCCAGGCTGCTAATCCTATATAGCAGAGGAATTTAAGACCCTCACTGTAATCACACCCAGATCTCTACGGGCAATGCTGCACTATTTTCAGAGCCAAAGCAATCTTCTTCGTTCTTCTTTGTTTGGCCATCTCATCTTTATCTTCGGTTCCCTTAATTCCTCTCTTTAGTCTACCTTTCCTTCCAGTATCTTTAACTATCTTCAAACTACTCCCCATCTTATCCCTCCTCTTTCTCCCCTATCAAAACATTCCTTCTCTTGGACTGCAGGGTTGTTAATCTTGGCTGGACCTTAGCTGGACGAAATGTTTCCCCGTGCTGAGATGGTTAAAATCCCTCTCACAAAGTGAAATGACAGAAATAGGAACACATGCAACAGGTTAAAAGGCATGTGAAACGACTCGGCTGTAATCTGAGGACAATGACTTGCCACTTTTTTGGCCTTTTGCCTGGACTGTAGTTTCAACACCTTACAACATGACGGCCCCTCTCAGGACTGCGATCTTCTTTCATTAAACCCCAATAAAAACACTCAAGTGAGGTGGAACCTTCGAGGAAACGCGAGGAGTGCGATTAACTCCACGCAAATAAACTGGTGACGATGCTGCACACACCGCTGCACACGAGGAACTTAATGTACAAACCTGACACGATGGAAATCAGATAAAGCTAACGTAATAATCTGGTTTTTGCCGTGGTATTTATTGACTTAATGGGTATAAAGTTTGCTCAACACAAACAGATCATGTTAAATGTTTCATAAAGATTCCACATAAGGTCTTCATATTATGTCACAATTAAGTCCAAAATAAGTTTAACACACATGAAACATTCTGAGCGACGACACCTTTATGACTGACTTGAACCTGATGCATGTTTCTATGGTAATAATCAGCCGCCAGAGCAGAAGTGATATTATTTCCAGAGGCCGTTTCCTCTTTTAGTGCTAATACTCAAACTCATCTCCTCTACCTACTTCCTCCCCTTCCAGTTTTCATCTTCAGCTCATGTGTCTTTGCTATGGCAACCTTCCTTTCTTTCAGTCAGTTACACAAATTTTCTCCTTTAATTAGTTAAAGAAAACATCCCTGTAACAGAACAACTAAATGATGTAAAGAAAGTGATATGTACACAAGAAAGCCCTTTTGTTTCCATCGGTGACCACCCTACATGAGTAACACGCTATCAATAATTAATTTCTTGTTTTTCAGGCTCCTTCTACAATTTTTTCAGTCATTGCACTCTCTCCCCCCTCTCCATGTTGTGGTAAAGTTGCTGTGCTCTGCATTCCCAGGATTCCTTGCTGCCATTCTGTTGACATACCTTCATGGCAGCTGTAGCAGCACAGCTACCATTATCCTTTCATACTCCTTGATTTTTTCCCCACCCCTCCTACGGCACAATTGTGCCACTCTTTCCTCCCATCCTAGCATCCTCCTCCTGCAGGCTGAAGCTAAAAAAAGAATCCTTAAACTCTTGTTTAACATTTAAATGCTTCTCTGACAGTCTACAGACTTAAAGGAGCTGCCCTCTTGAAATCAAAATCTACAGCAACGATAATCCACAGAAGTGCAAAAAGCAAGTTTATGTCTCAGATTTCACCAAGAAGTGCGTGTAGTACATCTGACTTGTTTTCCATTGTTCTTCTCTTCATTGCATCTGATAATAGACGCCTGCAGGGGTTGATCATTCTTTCAGTTCACACATTTCTACCAGTCTTACCTTCATGCCAGCAGCTGCAGCAGGTCCACCTGGATCCACAGCCTGGATGTGACAGGGTTTGCTTCCTCGCACCACAAACCCCCAGCCCACAGCATCGCCTACAATCTGAGGACAACAGCAGCAGATGAGACGCAGAATACCTCACTTCTTTTCAATCCCATGCTCAGTGTTTAGACTGAATATGGGATTAAAAAGATAGCTTTAGATGGTGAAATAATGTACTTTAAAGTATTGCATGCACATTATACTTTGGATTTTTGTCATGTGATGCTCAGCTGAGACTCTTTGGTGATCACACTTAACTTAGAAAAAGAATAGGGAGGGATGTATGTGTGCTGTCTGCATACGCCCATGAATCATGGGACCTTTCACATATATTAGCATGTGTCTGTGTGTGTGTGAGGACATGTGTGATTGCTCAAATAGTCTCTGTTAGACCTCAGCTCTCTGTGTCTGTGTGTGTCATACAGTGAATGTCTTCTTTATAAAAGGTCCTCCTGGTCTCTGCAGCTCCTCTGGACTCACTTGTCTCTTCAGGACTGTTGAGAAAGACACATTAACACAACACACAATGTTACAGCAATAAGACGACACACTGGCATGGGCATGCGCAGAGGTCTATTTTTGGTTAAAAATGTTTGTGTGTGTGTGTAGAAACTATGAGTGTTGGTCACATGCTAATAATGTCTTTGAGGCACCCTGCTTCCTGAAACAGTATAGCTTTCCTTCCTCTAGTCCAACTTCCCCTAACCAGTACTCACATCGACATGACTCTCCACAAGGATCCAAAAGACTTTTGTGTCTTATTGATTAATTAATTAGATTGAATTAATTGGAAATGTTGTCATTTTAAGGAGGAAAAAGATCTTTCAATGCTCTTTACTTAATAACTTTTCTTAGGCTTGGTGATCGCATTATTACTGACTGGTGTGATTTATGAGCATTTGTGATGAGTCTGTGAATGAAGCTATAGCTGCTTTATGCTATGTAATGGCCATAAGTAATGATTTCCCCATATATCTTTGGTAACAATGTGCTTGTGAGTTGAGTATCAGCTTATAGTATGTTTAAGGAAAATTCTATTTAGGACAAAAATTACACACTGGAAGAAAAATAAAACATAAAAACACTTCAATAAAACCAAAGATATGTGTGTAGCTGTGCTTTTTAGTACATTATACAACAGATGGTTTAATAAACTCCATCAATCCTTTCTACCATTAATGAAATGTGTTTCTCTTAAGTCGCAATTCAGCAATTTTTTCACTAATGTTGGTGCTTCTTCAGACAATTTTGTGCTTTGTTCTTTAGCATTACTCTCTCTCTCCCTCTCTGTTTCTCTCCCATGAAGCGTCTGACCATAGTTTTCCAACTAAAGCCTCTCCAGGACATTAAACTAATTGATTTCCCTCTAGCTTTTCCCACTCATCTATTGGACATTTCCTTCACTTTATTGTTTTCCTTCCTTTAGGTCAGGTCCATTGACCTTTTCCATATCATCTTCCTTAAATATTTTATCAATATGGTGTCTCAGTCATCAGTCAAAGAAGCCCTGATTGGCCAAACCAAAGTTGTTTCTTCCAGTTTTGAAAGCTTTTTTATTGAAGATTAAGTCTAGACAGGTATTCATGCCTCACTCTGTTTGCTTTTTTCTAGTTTATATCCATGTGAATGTGAGTGCGAATGGTTTTCTGTCTCTATGTTTTAAGTTTTCTTATGCAGGGTGGTGTTTCAGTTCCTCATCTCCTATAATAGGACCTATCATAGTGCTGCATATGTTTAGCTTTTTTAAGAATAGCCAGATCTCCTTTACCACTGGAGAATTGGAGGGTCTAACAAACTCTTATGTCTATAACTTCTGTAAAGTAGAAAAATACAAATAAATACAAAAAAGTAAGCATCTTTCAGCCTTTGTGTGCACATTGAATTCAGATTTCAACAGGTGCTTAGTATTTAATAACAAACTATAAATTAACTCGATATGTGCAGCAAAAATCACTGACCAACTCTCAAAAATATACAGCAAAAAATGCAAACGTAGCAGGACATTCCTTAGAAAGCCAGTGGTCTGTGCTTGACAAATCACTTATGGTCTACATCGCAACACTTAATCTGATAAAGAAGAGGAAGTGAAAGGACCGCTAATCCTCTTGAGCTGGAAATTTTCATAATCTCTCTGTGGAATTCCGATCTGATCAGATATACAGGACAATTTCTCTTAATATTCTGTTATCTGCCACCTTTGTGTCATACAGGATGACAGAACCTTTTATTTAATGGTGTGACTTTAGAAACAAAACACTGGACAAAGTTCACCCCATTCATCTTATATGGAGTTTCTTCCTCCTCGTCTTCCTGTGATATGATGCATAATTACCAAAGTTAATGCGAAGCAAAAGCGAAATACCCTTACTCTGTGTGTGTGTGTGTGTGTGTGTGTGTGCCTTCCTCTTCCTGCTCATTGTGCACCATGAGCGAGTGCTAATGTAAAAGGGGGGGCTGCTGGCACAAAGAGACTCTTGTAAAGGACTCTGCTTGAATCAAACACATCAAAGGACACCTCAAAGTAGCCAAAATAAAACACTCAAAAACACACACACGGCTCAAGGGCGTCACTGCCAAGTTTTCAGATCTGCACAGAGAATTTAAAGCCGTTCATTTCTAAATGACAGGTATGATTGTCACTTTCCTGTAAGCAGTGCATATCTGTTTTCCACTGAAGTAAATGTGCGCCCATTAGGATTTTTCTTCAGCATGTCTTCCCACACAAAAACAAGCTAATTCACAGTTTGCGATAGAATAAATGTGGGTTAAGTAGTCTGTAATATGACCTGTCGTGAGTCTTCTATGTGTTTAGTTTTCAAGTTTGTAATCTGGATATTTGTCACTTTAAATTATATAGGATTTCAACTTGTCCATCTGACGCCTCTCTCACTGACGGCAGCTGATTCTCACGCTTCGTTTCCCTCTTTCCAACTGAGCAAGTCTGTTGCCTAATTTAGTAACTTTAATTTCAAAAAACACAAAGTAAAATATCTAGTGAGAAACCTGCTGTGCAGTGGAGGTCTTGTGTTCCTGCTACACAAACAGCTCTCTTTCTGTTTTTTTGGGGTTTTTTACCACAGGGGTGTCAAACATACAGCTGGCCTGGCCCCATGAGCGAAAAATGTGAAAACTGCAAAGAAATTTATTTTATTTTATCATCTTCTTACTGACAAAGACATCACCCATGACCTGGCTTATTGCAGCAAACTAACTAAGTATGAGATAACAGTGTTTTGTTTTAAGTGTTACATTAAAGAACAGAAAAGTTACAATTTTTCAGCATTTACAATAGAAATGTTTCTCTTTTTTGTTACAGTGAGTCACTGGTTAAAAGAACAGCACTACAACCTTTTCTGTCATTTTAAGCATTTAGTCATTAAAGTTTACGTCAGGGGACCTGTGCTGATTTTTTATTTATTTATGAAATATTTCTTTTTAGAATGTGGAAAAACTCTTTTCAAAATTTAATTTATTTTTCTTAAGAAATCTTATGGAATAAACATGTGCTTGAATTTCTTTACACTAAAAGTACGGGGAACAGTTTGTAGATCCATAAACGGTTATCAGGCAGGTTTACATAAGCTCAAACATGGCTTTGTGTGCACCACTACATAAAAAGGGTTTCGACACCTCTGGTTTACCACGTGACAGAGCTGCATGCAGCAGCACACAGACTGAAGCTGTCCACTGTGTAGGAGAAAAAGTCAGAAGTTCTTTGCTTCTCTGAGTGACCGCTTTAAAAATCCAAAGTAGAGCCATTATATTAAAAAATAACTTTACAATTAGTAAATAATATGAATCTGTCATTATGAACACACGACAACTAAAATCATTTGGACTTTTTCCCATTCAGTAATGAGGTTAGTTTAAACTATTATAATTGCCACTGTCTACTGAAGACTTCATTTAACTCTATATGCAGCATCTTTAAACCACAGCTTTAGAAAACCTGGCAGTTAAACTAAGATATAGTTCCTGCTCCATAGTTTTTTATGTTTAGGGCTGTAAAGTGGGGCCCATTACAAAATACACTCTATATCTATGTTATCATACCAGATTTAGGGTTGCAAAGGACAGGCGGACTGCTGCTGAGCGTAGGACTGCTGCTGTAATAACCACTGCTGCAATAACCGATGCTGCCACAGCTGCTGCTCATGCTGCTCCGACGAACTCCGACAGACACCTTTATCTCTTTTGTGGGACTCACTGAGACAGAGAGACACAACAAACTGAGTTGTTAGTCTAAAAGACAGCCAGAAAAAAGAGAAAGAAGGCAAAGCAGAATAAAGGCTTGATTTACAGTTCACCAGTGTGGCCTCTGGAGCTGCAGACCAATCTAAAGACAGGAAAAACCAGCACTACACGGAGCCCCTTACTTCATTCATATAAAATATTGAGCCTTTTCTCATTGGAATATATTGTGTAACCTCCTAAGTAGGTTAGACTTTTAATAACCATTCAGTATAGTTTTAAATGTGCATGCTTAACTTTCTCTTTGTTTTGCCATTTTTTGTGCCACTTTGGTGAGACAGAGACTTTTTGCTCTGCTCTTATGCCTAGTAACACAAACAGGGCTGCTCTGTTATCTTTATAAGGCAGACACCACCAAGGACACAGGTTATTGAGTGTGAATTTGGGTATGTGTGTCAACAGAAGATAAGACAAACTGGATAAATATGCCACTGAATCAAATAACCAGGGGCAATATTTAAACTGCTTAATAAGAGTAATGTTTCATGAACACATGGACACAGTGAAGGTTTCCTATGAAAGGTGAGAAACTTCCCAAGGTCTCTACCAAACATCTGCAAATACTCTCACAGGAGGAGCTGGGGTTCAGCAAAAGTTTGGATTTTTTAAATGTATTTTTTTTTACTTTTAAAATGACTGAAAGGAGGGCACAGATTATTTAGCTGATCTGTCAGTTTAGAATTAAAGGAAATAATGAAGCAAAGCTTTTATACAGTTACTGAGAGTCAGATGGAGTGTGCACCTGAGAGAAAGCTGGTGTTGCCTCCGTCAGAGCTTTGTTTCCGGAGACAGAAGGGACTGTCGTGGCTCTCGGGGATGCTGCGCCCTCGCTCGTGAAGAAGTTCCATCAATCGCCGACGTCGCCGGAAATTCATCCTGAACTGGTAGAGGAGCGGCCCATCAACAAAGTGATTCTTGTTGGTGACTAATAACAGGGAAAATGGATATGGAGATCATAAATATGTTTTGTTATGTTCTCTGGAATGTATAATCTTACTCCTATTAAGCCATGATCTAGAACCTCAAACACAAGTAACAATTTCCCTGGAGTTGAGCTAGAACACGATGACCACTGAGAGCACTGACCTCACTTATTTTGGCTGTGCTGATAAGATATGAGATATGAGTACAATTTTATCAAATTTTATCAATTTTATCAAAATTAACAAGCACGCCAAGGTGAAATTAACAAGCACGCCAAGGTGAAACTAATCACGTAAACCGGTCAAACTGCTGTCAATGTCACTGCTCTTACTGTGGTTTCAAAAGAGGTGAGATGCACAGTTTGAGAGAGAGAAGAGAAGCTGATTATGTCTTCTTCCTGGCTGAAGAGTCACATAATGCCCGTGTGATATCTTTGTTAACGCCCTCATAGTATTTTGGGGTTTTTAACCTTTTCAACCAACCAGCTATAGACAGAAACCCACTTTGAAACCCAATTTCCTGTTCCAGGTTATGTAAGTTAACCTATTCAAGCCAGATTATTGTCGTCTAGAAATGATTTCCTGTTAATACTCATCCACAAAACAATGCAAAACAGCACAATACTGTCAGGGCCTGGGTCTGTGACCCAGTGTTTTTGAGGTTTTTTTGTATGGTTGATTTCCTATGTTAAAATAATGTTAAATTCAGGTGTTATTCTTAAGTTAAGGGTGTAGTTGAGTTTTTTGTATTCTGTATTACTAATGAGATATGTTAAGTTCTAGTATTATTACTTCGGTTGAGTTTTTAATCTGGTTTATGTTTCTTCTATGCCTCCTCGTCTACGTAGGTTCTCTTTGTGTTCCGTGTCTCCCCAGTACGTCATGTGTTTCATGTCTGTGTGTTCCATGTTGTCAAGCTCGTGTTTTCATGTCTATGTCCCATTGTGTTTCTGGTTTTATTTTGAAGAGTCTTGCGTTCCATGTGCATTGTGTTTTGCTTCCCCTGTGGCATTCAGGTTCATTTATGCCAGCTGTGTTTCCCCAGGTGTTTCCACTTCCCCCATTACCCTTCTGTGTATTTAAGTCCTCTGTCTTCCTCTGTTCTTTGTTTGGTTGTCCCTTGTCTCAACGTCAAGTCACGGCTGGTCACAGAGTTTTATTTCTATTTCTTATGTTCATGCTCATGTTTTGTTTTTCCACATTCATGTTTCACATGTAACTGTTCTGTTTCATGTTATAGTTATAATAGTAATTTAGTCTTTATCCAGTTTAGTTTCGCCTCAGTACATTTTGCCTTCTTTTCCGTTGTTGACATCAGCCCAAAATAAACGGCTCGCTTTTTGTTAAAGATTCAGTTCCGTCTCTCCCTTGTCTGCTTTCGGGTCTGCTCCACAAACACACCGGCCGTGACAAATACAGCATTACTCCACACTGAGATAGCCAGACTATTAAGGTTTTAGTGAACCTGAAGTATATTTAAATAACTGATGTTTCTCAATGTCCTTTTACGGAGAAATAAAATGAGAGCTGTAGCAATCATTACAATTATGTCATTCCTCGTGCTACAAACGTTTTTCAGTTCTGCACGCGGGCAGACAGAATGTAAAACTGTAAGAATGACTTTCTGTTCAAAGATGAAGCTTACTTTATATACTTCTAATCACAAATAGCTGGAAGAAAATAAACAAGAGCTAAAAAGGTCTCAGAAGGTTAAAATATAAAGTAAGTTGTAAGAAGAAAGTCTAAACGCACAGGTGTCCACTAGTGCATGTTATGTTATTACGATAATCATTAGATAATGAACCTTTTCATAGTCACTTCTCATTTATCATGCATTTTTATGAGCAACACAAATTTGGCTTGTGGCCATGTCATGCATCATTTGTGGTGTCTGTCAGCTCAACAAAGTCCCTTTATTGTGTTTTTTAAAAGTAAAAAGCCTGTACTGTGCTTTACACTCATCTTCACAGACTGAGGTGAAATGCTGGTTTTTCTTATGTAATCTGATTTATCATGTAAAGCCTCACCCCTAGTGATGACAGCTGGCTCCTGGCTCATTGCCTGTTGCACAGTGATATATCAGCCCTGCTCTGCTTAATTTAAGCATTACCTGGAACTCTGTCATCTGCTTATTCTGCCTGTCTGTACCTCATTCAGAAGCACAGTGTAGAAAAACATTTTCCCCAGCGTGCCACACTAAGCACACTGACCAAACACAGGCTTTGGCCCAAACACAAAGTAGATCCATCCAGACCAACCATACATCGTACAGATGAATGTGTGAACGTGACTAGGGACCACAACAAAAAAGAACAGAAATCTGGCTGGCTTACTCTCCACCCCCTTTATAATGTGTTTTTCATGGGAACTCGGGGTGTGTACGAGTAAGCTATTTATAACTTTACTGCAACACAGTGTTGTTAAAAACATAGACAGTGAAAGGTCCACATATTATTTCTGTAATACTAGAGCACTTATTTTTACAAGGGGGACGGCAATGCTGTGTCTCTGTGACGGAGCAAATGAAGTTTTCTATCACCTTAAATAAGTGACGTAACAAGGCTGCTGTTTGTGTTTTTGTGCATGTGTGTGCGCGTATGTGTGGAGTAGCACCACTTTCCAAGTCCCAGTTCTTGAGAGATGGAAAATAGGAAGTGAACAAGAGAAAGAAAGAGAGGCCAGATGGACCTACTCTGTGATGACAGGCATTCAGGATGAAGAGACGCAGTAGCAAAAGGGAAGAGTGGGTAGGAATAACTTGATCATATGATAAACCACCTCTCCATCACTCATCATGTCTTTCCTCTTTCTTTTTCATCTGTAGGGTATCATTGCCTCTCTGTTTAAATCTGTCTGGATGGCAGAACATGGCAACCATGATGTACAGCAGTGGCATTTCAAAAACGTTTTGGTCCTTTTAGCTATCTACAGTCTGGAATTCAGACATGACGACCCCCAACACTGTTGAAGACATATTTTCCTTAATGAAAATATAAAGGTCATGTGATCTCTCTGCAGCAAGCCAAATTAAATCAGACATGAACGGGAACCAGAGAAATTTCATGATGCAGTTATGACCCAGCAGAAACTCATTCAGGGTCCAAATAACCATCATTCAGCAAAATGCCAACCTGTCATGGAAGCCCTGAACAAGAAATGCAGAACCAAACCCCCTGGAAAAATACTGCATCCACAGTGTGTGAGCCAAGCATGTTCAGGAAAATGTCAGTGACACTTTAGCAGGCCTTAGACGCACAGTCACAACTGGACACGATATGAATGTATATATCAGTGATCACCTCCACACAAAGTGTTTAAAACATCAATTTTGTCCACAAGGAAAAGCACTTTGAAATCAGTTGAAACCGACCTTTCAGAAAAACTCTAAAATAATCTCTAAAACTCAGTTTGTACCATTAAAAGTTCATGCATTACACTGATTAGATTACATCTGGCTGTAATGCTCTATTCTCATGGTTCTGGGTCATTTGGCCCAGCTTTTTGAGTTTTCTTGTGTTTTGGTGTCTATATGTATAATTATTATTTTCGTTTAACTGGTTAGTTTTGAGTTCATTCTTATGAACTTCTGAGTTTATTTATGATCAGTTTAGTTACTTTTTTATTAGGTTCCCTAGTGTTTTTGTCATCTGTGCCCCTCTCCTTGTGTCTCTGTATATGTGCATGTGTGTGTTCCTCATGTCTGGGTTTTCCCCATTTGGCTCCCACGTTCCCCTCCTCGCACTTATTCCATGCCTCCCCTGTCTGTCATGTACGTTCTCCCCAGCCCGTCTTGTCCTCTGTATGTGCTCAATAGTAAATGTCCACATCTCATCTCCCATTGTCACTTCCCTGTTCCCTTGTTAAGTCAGAGAGTGTCTTAGTCTGCCTTTTTTCTTGTTTTATTTTGACAGTCTCGTGGTCTATGTCTATGCGTGTTTAGTGTTGCTTCCCGTGCAGCGTCATGTTCGGTTGTATCAGCTGTGTTACCCATTTGTTTCCACTTCCCCTGATCACCTCCTGTCTGTATATATTGTGTGAGTTTTCCCCCGACCTTTGTCCCCACATCTGCTTTCCCCGTGGCTCTCCTGTGTCCCTCCCGTGTCTCCAAGGCTTCTCTAATACTCTGGTTTCTCTGTCTTTCCCCCAGTTCAGGCGTTCCTCTGTTTAGTTTGTTATTTATGTTTCTCCCCATTGGGTATATCTGCCTTAATAAACGGCACGCTTTCAGTTAATTCCTGTTTTCATTTTTTGTGGTCTGCATTTGGGTCCTCACATTAAAAACACACGATCTGCCTCGCATGTCGTGACAACTGCTTTTAAGTATTACTGTTCCTGAATTCACTAGTCCCAATGCAGTTACTTATACAACTGCATTGTTACTTCTTTTACATAAGTTCTTCTATTATCTGCATGATTTTTTTAAATGTTTCTTTGCATTGGCTTATACGCTTTTCATTGAGGATACTGAGGAAGAGAAGAGTGGTCTCCAACTGTAAAATGCAAAGTGTGCAAAGGCCAGAAACAACAATCCGCTGCTTGGAATACGGCAATAAATCTCTCCAAGAACCTTGCAAAGGTGTCGACACATAGCAAAGGACGCACGGAGAAAGCGATCCTCAAGCTGAGTGTATTTCATCACCAAGAAACAAAAGCTTGATTTTCAGCAGGTGACAAAAGCAGAGGTAACAGGGTTCGGAATGCACAAGGTTTCTATGGCAGCAACACTGTTGCCACAGTATTTTTATGTGTAACAGCACATGAAGTGAAAGAGCTTGTGTTCTCATTAGGAAGAGGACTTGTAATGCTATGTAGGCACATATATGGTTTAATAATATACATTTAACTGGCAATCACATGGGTGAAGCTGCATCTCAGACAGTGCAAAATAGCACAGAAGTAATGGAGTATTGCCCCAGTGCAATTAACTACTTACTACAAGTAATATATTAAATTAGAATAAAAATATGTTAAATTCCTGTAATGTAAAACATTACTTTTGGGGGGGATAAATGACACCAGTGTTACTCATGAGCTGTGAAATACATTCCCAGTCAGTGTGACACTATAATCTGGGTCAATTCAAAATGGCTAGAAGCCCAAAATGGGCAGTAATGAGTTTTAGGAGCAAAACTAATAAAGATTCCATATTTTAGGCACCCTTTAGAGACCATGTTAACCTAGTTTTTGTTGTTAGGTTTGAGGACTAGAAGGCCTACTTACGGGTATTTCCTAGAAAGAAACTGTAATTTAGGTTGGCTCTTTCTATGACACTAAAATGGTAAACTAGGCCTCCCTTTGTTGACTACCAATTCAACAAGGAAATAAATGATCGTACCCATTAATCAAATAACTGACAGGAGGAAACAAGGCCCTTCCCTTGACTCCGTCCTCACCATGCTGAATGATCCCATGTTCAAGAAGCCTCCGCCCCAGCTGTTCAGCCTCCTCCCTGGTTGGCATCTCCCCCTCCTGCAGCAGCCAGTCGATGAACTCTGAGGCTACCAGCGTCCGCTCAAACGACTCGCCTTCCTCCTCCCTGGTTTGCAGTAGGTTGTTCTCTGTGTTCATTAATCTGGAGAAAAAGAGAGCGAACAGATTAAAGAAGTGGAGATGGAATGAAAGAAGTGATAGTGGGGCGTTGCACTAAGGAGGAAATTGAGCCCTTTTGTTAAACTCAAGATGAAACTGCACACTTGGTGTTCAGCATTGGTGATGCAGTATGTCAGTATCCTTAAATGCTCATTTTAAAAACATTTTTAAATTTAAATTAAAAGGTGGGGCAAATTTATTTAAAGTTGCAATGATTTTACATAAAAGTCTCACCTAGCTGTTGGAAAATAAAGGAAGGTTTTATGGAAGCTACGACCCTTTGGTTGAGTGAAAAGTAAACTTTCTTCAGAGGTAGATCCCTGTGGAGAAAACCTTATGAACCAGCAACTCTGGTCAATTCTTCACTCTCTAATCTGCACTTTCAAAATGCACAAACCCTGTGCTGTAGCTGTCTCCAGATTAGCACTTCAGCCACATGAGCAGTGTGCATAAATTCAAGCCATTCCTCAGACCTCATATATCAAACCTACAGCTCTCGTCTGCACGATTACAAAGTAAGTACACTGAGGCAAACCTTCTAGATAAGCTTCACTGATAAATGGAGGGTTGTTTTGTGGAATCAACCAAGTTGGGTGTAAAGCAGGGGTGGGCAATTCCAGGCTTCCCTGCAGGTTTTAGATACCTTGGGTCAACACACCTGAATCACATGATTAGTTCGATGGAGAACTTCAGGACATGTTGAGGAGATAATTTAGCCATTTAAATCAGTTGTGTTGGTTCAATCAACATGTAAAACCTGTTGGGTGTAAAGGCACAAGAAGTAGATATAATTTAATATAGTTTCCACAAAAAAACAAAACACAAAACAAGGATTGCATTAAACAGGTGTTGTAGTCTGTTCTGAGTGGCACCCGGTGACAGACTCAAACAAAAACAGGCATGTGCATGCCTGTAAGGAGCAGAACTGTCGACTCGTTCGCTATCCCACTTTCTCAAAACCACATTCACACCTGTCACTCACACGCAAACTCTCACCAGCAATGCCATCAAAGAGCTGTGCAAGTTACAGAGGGCTTTCTGCCATGTACCTCTGCATGTCAAAACATATGCTTAAAATGAAATACAGCCTCAAACATACATTTTCTAAGCTGTTGGTCCTGTTCTGCTGGCACAAAATGTATTCCCACATTCAGTTTTAGTGGCTTATCAATCATTCACTGAGTGGTTAATATCACAGCCTGGACTGTGTATTACACACAGATATCATGCACGAATGAATCAGCAGTTTGGAGATTTGTATAAATACTCATAATATTCAAAGAACTTATTCAAAGAAGTAATAATTTCAACATCAGATACATCCTAAAGCTTTGGGGGATTTGGCTCCAGACTAAGAATCAGCCACTAACTTAACATCTGATCCAAGCAGGACAGAAGAACTAGTGATGGGATAATCTTTAAAGCTATATTAGTTTAACTATGGAGGAGACAGTTTCCGTAAGTCCGTACTGGATCAGCGACTCAGTGATGAGATTAAACCAGAATCTGGTGATGACAGACATATTAAGGAGAGCTCCTCGGGGCTTTTTTTTTTCTTTTTGTTTTGTTTTTTTTCGTAGAGTTAGAAGAGAAGATGCCACTCTCATGTCTGTGCAGTAATTATTAACTATTTCCAAAGAAACCATCAGATTAGTTTGGCGTAACCAAAGCCTCAAACCTCTACAGACAAGTGTGCAACTATACTCAGCCAGGAAATTGGCAACATAACCCAAATGCAAAAAGGCAATGGTATAATATGTAAGTTAATGAGCTTTAAACATACTGGCAGGTTAACTGTGCAATCCACAGTATATCATTAATCAGTAGTAGGCAAGTTTTACCTGGCACAGACAAACCTCCTACTCTTTCAGCATCTCGATGGAGACAAATTAATATTTGATTGGAAACAGAGCTTTAGCGACAAAACCATTAGTCCCCTGACAGAACAGCTTCTATGCTAAGTAACACAAATAGAGAGCCTAATGAAAGAAATTAAAGTAAATGAAAAACTAAATGAAATCCAACTCAGGTGCAGGATGTGAAAAGCCGCCTCTATAGAAAAAAGAGCACATTCATGCTCTCACTGTGGTTCATTAAACTTTGACTGACATCCACAGAAAACCGAGTCAAGAGAAGAAGTATGACGTCACTGAGTTGCCCACAGGGACATAGTGTTATCCTCAAATTTCAACCCTTGGGTTGAGTGAAATATAGAACAAGTGCAAGCCCAGTGTTGCTCAAGTCTTCAGTCATTTAAAGTCACTGGCTGGTTTAGATGCAAAATTTTGAAGGATTGGTGGCTTTACTGGAATATCTGCTATGGCTCACATTCGGGTCAAACATCATAATATGCTGTTAAAAGAAATGGACACAATGTTCCACAAGACCTGTTTACACAATGCAATTTAATCCATTTTAACAGGTTAAGTCAACAGATCGTGTTATTCTAGCTCCAAGGGACAGGCTCAGTGAAGTGAACTCTGAACTTAGAATAGTAACCACTTAAGTAATAGAAAGGACTGTGACGCTTTGCATACACATATAAATGGATCATGGCAGCATTAAGTGGAACAAGAGGAGTTACCACGACCCTGATATGAACTCAGAGTGGCTGTTCAGTCAGTTTACCTAACTCCGAGTGACGAACACTGAGACTTGGCATTTCCCTGCTTTTAAATTTAGTCTTTCATATGGGTGGGGTAGTGATGACTCTATGGCCAAAGAATAGCTTTTAAAGGATGCAACATTAATGGTTATGTAAGATGGGCATGGTGAAGTGGTTTGCACTGTTGTCTCCCACAAGAACCTAACTGGTTTGACTGTATCTTTGTGTGAGAGGAGGCCCTCATCGGGTATCCTCCTGGACATAGACAAAGCGCGTGTTGATTGACTGTCCTTCTTCACTGATGAATAAGTCTGCAGCGGGGTGCAAACAACCCAACAACGTGAGTCCAAAGGTGGTCTGTCACCTAAACTGATGGGCTGATGATGGGCTGATGACCTGTCCAAGGTTTAGCTCTTCTTAGGGTTTCTAAGAGAAATATAAAGAGAGAATACCTTGTTCTTGTACTTTTGGATTTAACAGCAGGATTTGACATAATTGATCACAGTATTTTTATTGGCAGGTTAAGGTCTTAAGTGAGCATCTCTGGATCAGCTCTAGAATGGTTTTCTTCTTACCTCAGATGGATTTTTTTCGGTTGCTGCTGACATCTTTATGTTCTCATCTGCCACTTTGTCATGTGGTGTAAACCCAAGGTGCAGTTCTGTTTGCACTACAACCACTTAAGACACATCTTGCGTCTCATATAATTGTTATGCAGATAATATCCAGTTGTATACTTCTTTCTCTCTAACGAATGTTGCAAAAATATCTGTCATTCAAGACTGTATTGATGCTATAAATAACTGGGTGACAGCTAAGTATCTTTCACTTACACTGGGAAGACTGGTTCTCTTTTGTGTTCCTGACAGCTTTGTTCCCACTGTGATCAACAACCTTGTTTATTTATCAATAAAATGACTGAACCCATGGTGTTCATTTGCTGATGTACATTTGACTAGGCTCTTCGTTTTGATAAACATTAATAGCCTTGTGTGTGACTGTCTCAGTCGAATGATGTCTAAATCAGAATTAGAAATGATTATTCATGGCTCTGTTTCCTCACAACTGGACTATTTTAATTTATTGTACACTGGCCTCAGTAAGTCATCTTTGAATCACCTACAGATGGTCCAAAATGTGGCTGTGAGGGTACTTAGTAGGTCCTCTAAGTTGTCTCATTTGAAACCAGTTTAAGATCTAGGTGATCACGTTCAGAGCTTGGTCAAATGCCTGCTTACATTACCAAACTCTTTCTCCCAAATATAAGGTGCAGGTCCCTGAGGTCTTCTGACCAAAACCCGTTGGTGGTTCCTTGTTATAGACTGAAAACTAAAGGAGACTGTGCATTCGAGCAACTTCTAAACTATGAATGCTCTTCCATTGAGATCTGTGGACTCAACTTTCAAAGAGCAGCTCAAGACGTATTCGTATAGACTTGCGTTTAACTAGTGGATATTGGTGTAGTTTTTATTATTTGTTTTGGGTTTTTTACTTCCTCTTTTTGTGAAGCACTTTGTGATCCTTATCTTGAAAGGTGCTATAAATTATTTTACTTACTTTACTCACATCCCATCTTATCATGAGTCGCGCTATCACAGAAAATGAATGGGATTGCAGCACTGAGGTGTGGTTTTTGGCTGAGCTGCAGGATACCAGGTGGGGCAGATTAATTCAGGGAGCAGTGCCAGGTGGAATGATTGGCTCACCTGCTATAAGTTGCTGATCAACTTCTCTCTTTTATGTAGTAGCGTGCAATTGCTGAATGGGGCAGATGCACTTATGTCCACCTTGTGGAGTTTTGAGTTTATGCAGTTGTGGCTACTTACAGCTTAATAAACTAAATGTATGCACTTCCTTTACACAGACTGTGTAGCAAACACATTATGTGAACGACACCCTCCAGTGCAAAAAAAAAACTTGTCATATCAAATAACCTTTACTTCTACAGTCCTAATCTCAGGCTCTTAAATGAAGCAGTAGTTTAACACCTTATCAGGACATCAGTACACTTTTGCAGTTCTCTACTTCAATCTTTTTTTGCCTCCATCCTGAAAAGTTTAATTCCTTTTTTGATTAATCTTCCTCTTTTAATCACCTATTATTATGACTTCCTACTCAAATAAGACAAGATTTTCCACCAGTGGAAATGTCACATCTCCTCTCAAACATAAAGCAGTGACCGCACTCACGGATATAACTTAGGACTGGTATGTTAAGGAATTAAAGGTTGTGTTTATCTGACAGGAAAAAAACAAAATATAGGTTAAGCATGATGGATGTCTGGAATGCGGAAAAATGGTCACCAATAACAGAAAGTATATACAATTTGCAGCTGAAGTAGAAAACATGTAAAACCACCAGTACACTGAGTGAGCGCTGTGGTTCCTTGAGGCTGACCAGGCTCAGACTGAAGGGCGGCCTTGGGAAAAGCAGTCTCTGCTTTTGAAACTGGTGTGTTTTATAGACTTAACAAGTACTGTGAAATCAACAAACATCGCTGCCTGTCCTTGTCTCCTTGTCTGTACACACTGATGTGGCAAACATTGATGTAAAAAACATGAAAAAAACACCTGCGTGAACGTGGGGAATGACAACAGCAGCGCGCAGACAAGAGATTGTATCTCACATCTTGTGATGTACCTAGATTAAATCTCAAATGCTGGCTAAGGTGATCTGCATCAAAGCTGTGCAAATGAAAGAATTTCTGTAAAATTTTCATGTTGGCACAGCGTCCTTCCACAGTCTAAAGACATGCATTAGGTTAGGATTTCCACATTCTCTGCGTTAGCTCGACAGACCTTTGTCCTGCCCAGAGTGTACCCTGTCTTTCGCCCTTTGACAGCTTGAATCCGGTCTTTAAGTCTGACGTCATTAGCCATGTCTGGGCCCAAACTCCGCTGCAAGTCCCTAAGTCAAATAATCACTGCAGCATTACTGAGAGTTGAAAAACTGTCTAAATTCTCTCATCTGTAATAAAATGATCAGTGTTGCTGCTCTACCAGGTGTAACAATTAATTTTAACGTCCAGGCATCCATGAAAACAGAAGTTATCATATTTAACTGAGTTAGAAGTTAGCAGGGAGTTAGCTCGCTAGTTTCCATCTAAATATAATATACCATGTTCTGACTGAGCGATATATGAAACAAATTAAAACGTAGAGCTCTGCTATCACTTCCAACATAAGTGAAGACAGAAAACTAAACAGCAGCGACGTTTGTAGGGTTACTGAAGTTGGGCTAGCTGGTAAATAATGATGTGTTATGTGATCGCTAGCGCGACAAAGCTATGTTAACATAACATAAACAGTAAAGCTGGAGGAGGAACGCTAACGAACGGAGGCCTTTTTTCCACTCGATAAAAGTTAATGTGAGGGTTCCCAATGATTAGGGGCAAATGCAATTGCATGGCAGGATGCTGTAAACGGACCAAATGTCAGTCAGGAGAACCACCGAGATAATCCATCCACAATACAAGGTTAGTCATTAATATACTGCTGCATGGGCTGGGCTGTAGTTACATCGTAAGGGTTTAAAAACTGAGCTTTAAAATGATTAGCGGTAATAAAAACCGAGGGACGCCGACAGTGATCACTGACTGTTTTTAGAGGCTTGCTGAGATTAAATAGAACAAGATACAAAGCATTAAAACATGTTAAAATCACATCAGCCTTATTAAATGCAGACTATGTTGGGCCCGGAAGCAGGATTCATCACGTCATCACTTAAAGACCGAATAGGCTCCAGCCCCCTATGACACCAAACAGCATAAGCAGAAGAAAACCAAGTAACTGAACACTGTTGTGTGTGCACCAATGGGTAAAAAACCCACCATCCGTCACCAAAGAACATAACTCACAGGTGTTCCAGTGAGGCTACTAGAAACTACTGCAGCTGTGAATGTATGTGAGGATAGAGCAGTGTTAGGCTAATCTCAAAAAGGCTGAAATTAAGCATACAGGTGCATTCTATATATTTGACTTGTTGCCAAAGGCAGCTCGAGATTAAACCGCCAACCCTGAGAGCAGTGGGCAGCCTGCTCTACCACCTCAGCCACTTGAATTCAGCTACTCAAAGGTAATTTATTATATCAGCGATCTACATGAGCATGATTATCCTCTGAAACTCTGGGCTCCAAAACTGTGAGGTCTGGGTGCTTTGGATGAGACACTCATCATAAAATATTTTACTGTAATTAATCAAAATTGCACATGACAGAATAAACAGTTTTTATCAAACAACGAGTCACTAACACTGATGTTTTTGAACCTAAAAATTTTCAGCTGCAACTCTGGATGGTATTTTGACCCTGAACAGGGGTCTCTAAGGAGGAAGAGGTTAAATTATGTAGAAATTCAGGCATAATCAACAAGAGTGCAAATGCACACACACACACACACACACAAACAGCGCATGATAAACAACGTTTTAGAGGGGACACTCTGTCGCTTAGGAACTTTTGTCAAAATAACTTCTTCTTGTGGTTTGTTTGCAGTATGTTGTTTATGTTGTTTTGACAGTTGATGGTATCACAGATCAATGAACGTGTGACAAGAACTGTTTATTTTCCAGTAGAAAAAAAATAGATGTGAAACTGGCTGAAGGAAATAGAAAAAAAAACACATAAAAAACATTAAAAAAAACTTTTTATGTAACACCTAATGGTCATGTAGTTTGTACAGTGGTGTGGAACAATCTAGTGTGAAAAATAAAATTATTAATGGCTGAATTCCACTGAGCTGCACCAGATTTATAAGCAAGCTGTTCTTCATGCTCACTCTGACACTGTTGTGGTTTTACTGGGCAGATGAACAGATCGAAGCTATTTTAATATACAGAACTGTGCAAAAGTCTTGAGCCAAACCGTTTTTATATATGTTGCTGGAAAAATTAGAAATAGGTGCAGTGATTTCTGGCTGCCTTTTGTTCTGTTCTCTATTAAGATGATCCCACACTGCTTCAGTAATGTTGAGGTCCGGGCTCTGAGGAGGCCAGTGGATGTCTCATGGTGTTTCATTGTCTTTTTATCTATTCAGGTATGCTTTTACTGTATTGGCACTGGTGTTTGGGATCATTGTCATGCTGAAATATGACGCTTTTGCAAATTTAGACACTTTCCAGTTTGTATTGCATGGTGGAACACAATCTGACGGCAGCTTTCTGAGTTTATCATTCCATTGGTTTTGCCAAGATCTTCAACATCACTGGCTGAAATGCAGCCCAAACCATGACAGAGCCTCCACCGTGTTTTACAACAGACCACTGTTGTACCTCTCTTCTGACCGCTTAAGGACATGACTTTCAGATACTGACACTTCTTCTTCTGTCCTCCACTTGTCCAGTTTCCTCAGATTTTAAGGAGTCACACCAAGTTTGACATACCAAGTTTCTAGCTAAAGCATCTTTAGGAGTCACTTGTTGGTATAAAAACACTATTTTATATCTGCCAAACTGCGTTCTCGTTGGCATTTTTATAGAAATGGGAGGAAAACTGGCAGATAATAACAAAGTGCCTAAAGATACCATGTAAAATTAGCCCTTTGTTAAGTTTTTGGGTATGTGTAGACACAACACTGGTTTATCCCTTGAGTTAGGTGGTAGTTTTATGCTTACATGACTCATAGCTCAGTGTTTTGTGGCTTAACAGACAAAAACCATTACTAAGAAAATAGTCAGAGACAAGGACTACACTGAAAATGAGTGAAAAAAGCAGCCAACATAAAAAATTTTTTAAAGCAGGATATAAGGGAATAAAGTGTGGCTCAAGACTTTTGTGCAGTATTCTGTTAGTAAAGCCTTCTTTTTCTACTGTGATAAAAAGTTTTCATGATCCTGGATTTTTGACCCAGCAATTTGGGTTTTGCACTAAATTCTTTATTAGTTAATGCTCATTTGGGCTCTTAGTTCGTTTATTCTGGACCTTTCTCTTTAGTCTGGGGTTTGGGTTTCAGTTAGTGTTTTGCTTGGCGATTACTTTGTGTAGGGGTTTGTTATTTTGTCTTGTCTCTTCTCTAGTCTCGTTTGTATTGTGTTTAGTTTCACTTCCTCTTGTCCCATTGGTTAGATTCTCTTCACCTGCACTTTTATTTCCTACTGTATTATGTATTATTATAATTATTCTCTGAGTCTGAATTTGGGTCCTCTTCTAACTCCATCCCATGACCGGTGTCTTCACTGAAAAAAAGATTTATGCTAACATGTCTTCCATCTTATTTTACTTGGTAAGCCTGGCAAGCTTTAACACAAACTATAACTGAAATTAATGAGCAGATAATTCTTGTACTAAAAATGCCAGTGCATCCTCCGGCAACCACAAATGTCTATACAAAATATCGTTCATCTAGAAATAAGGATGTTTCAACCATCTATTTTTATATCCACTTATCAAACTTGTGGGAGCCTAACCCTGAGGCCATAAGGATGAAACATCCTGGGCACTTTGAAGACGAGTGAAGACATTTTTGATGAACGAATGTGTGGTACAATGTGCTGTATAGAAGCCTTATAATAAAACCAAATTCCTGACAACTTGATAACTTCTGCTCTGGTCGTTGGTTCTCGTGTATCTTAAGTCTCATTCATTCCAGTTGCGTAGTGTTTCTACAAGTGAAGTGCTTACCATGAACTAAATCATAGATTGTTATGAAAACAGGAAGCGTAGGGACAACAACTTTCCCTCAGTGGGATATGAGTGCACTTTGCACTCAAGCACAAGAGACACAGAGATTTTTTTTTTCTTCTTTTACATTGCAGGACTGTGTCATAAGTGCAGCAGCGAAGCAATTCAACCACTAGGATAAGTGTGTGTGTGCGTGCGTGCGTGCATGTGTGTGTCCTGGACTGCACCGCGGTGATTACATAAACACATAGCTTTGAGGGCTGAAACGACAGATGTCTCCCCTTGGAATATTTCTTTCTCTTATGCAATAACTGTGTGTGTGTGTGTGTTGTCTCAGGAACACATAAGAAATAGGTCTCTGTTAATAACAGTGTGCCACTGTGTACAAATTAAAAGAGGCACAGGAAGACTACAGTGCATAAGTCCAAAAAATAATGCCACATATACACAAGCGAGAGGCAGAAAGGAAGAGTTTTGTGGGGGGTTTTATATTTATAAATTGTTAGTCTCCTATTTACTGGAAAAACAACACGGTTACAGAGCTGATCATCTTATTTGTGGCATCCCCCCTTTAAACCCAAGCTCTCCTCTAAATAAAGCTATGACTCATCTCTATATCCTCTAATTTTCCTCATTTTGCAGGATTTTATCACAAAAAACAGGCACGCTCATTGCAGTGTCCTCTAATCTAATTGAATCGAACTCACCAGCAGGACAAATTCTCTAATTAATGGGGGTGGTATTTCAGACGCACTCAATCAGCATGCTGTGCAGAATGACATAGACTCTAACAAAGAGATACAGAGAAGGACAGGAAATGTGTGGATGGAATGTGGCACAGCTTTCCAAGTAGCCATGCAGCTCCAAAAACTGAAACCACATATCAACATAAAGTCACAGTTCACCATTCATGCTATCAAATGCTTTCACAGCTACGGTCTTTAAAGATGACCTACTAGGTTCATTTCCAGCTCCAGACTAGAGAGGCTTTGCATGATGTACAGCACAAAATATTCCTTATTTATCTTGTTCTGAGCCTCGGTGCAGTCCCACAGTTTCTGGGAGGAAAAAAAACAAGTAATTTTGCTTCCCATGACCCTCCCTGTAAATCAGCTTTCTTCTCTTCACAAACAGGTTTGACAAGCAGCTAGTTTGAGCTACTGTGCCTAAAATGAGCCACACAGATAATACAGATGTTGATCAGAGAATTCATTTGCGGTATGTTTAACATTATGCACCAGAGGTTTAACATTCTGGGAAATTTTTCATTAACCTAGGAGTCAAATCGGGAAGTTGATGCTACTCTTGAGCTTGTTTTATAACTAAAGCTTGACCCAGAAGTCCATTTGCTTAGTGTTAAGAGCCAGATTTACTAACACACTGCACCAAACAAAGTATTGTCTGTATTTACAAAAAGAGCACAGTGAAAAATTACGTGCAATCGGTGGGAACTGTTTCTCAATGCCAAAATATACGGAGGGCAATATTAAATCAGGTATGCAAACTGATTTACTAATATTTGTGGCATGTATTAATGGAAAAAAAAATCATGTTTTGTTTTTTAATATTGAATCAGTATATGAAATGACTGCATCTTACCAGTTAAACTAACCACACCCATGAGCACTGTTTGGGGATGGCACACATTAAATGCTATTTTGTCCTGTTTAGTAAATCTGACTCTAACACTGGGAAAGGGTAAATGGCAAAATTAGCTCAATCCAGAAGCTAGAAAATCATCTCTGAAGTTTACTGATCAGCTCACCCGGATTCTGCTGGCTACAAAAAACTTCACAACTGGGAAGTTAATTACTGAGAGCATATCTTGTCACCTTTACACAGAGACAACCTGGTCTTTATGCAGATATAAGAACCTTCTAGCACTTTGTGTGAAAGCAAATGTTGTAAATGCAACACAGTAGCCTTAATGCTACATTTTAAAAAAGGTAAAACAGAAAAGTTTATTTGTTCATACTTTTCATAGATCCTCTGCCCCCTCATAAACACCTTGGCTTCATTATCCAGCGGAAATGTGCCGTCATCCTTCCGGAAGCGGTAAAACAGCTTCATGTCTTTGAAGTCCCGGTGCTCGTCACACACTGAACACAAAGAAAGGCAAAGAAAGTTAGATTAAAGGGCTCATCTGCAAAAACACTGCCACATTTTTGTTTGCTCTCCCAACCAGCCGAGATGTAGTTTACATATTTTTCTGTCCAAACTCAGTTACTAGCTTAAAATTCGTTTTTGGCAGACAGAAATGAGTATGTCAGAGGGATATCTCAGGCTGAGCAGTTTGGAGACAAACAGCCAAGATTCAGATAGCCTGGAAATGTACAAAGGAGGGATCGTGGATAGAGGAGGAGTAATAAAAATGAATGCTCTGCCTTCCAGTAATACTGTCCTTGTCAGGGCGGTGGGTCTGTGGCCCAGCATTTTGAGTTTATTTTGTATGTCTAATTTCTTATGATGTATTAGAGCAGGGGTGCCCAATCCCAGTCCTCAAGAGCTACTGTCCTGCAGCTTTTAGATGCATCCCTACTCCAACACAGCCGAATCAAATGGTTTGATTACCTCTTCTGTATGCCACCAAGTTTGGCAAAGGCCTGATAACAAGCCATTCTTTTGATTCAGGTGTGTCTGACCAAGGATGCATCTAAAAGCTGTAGGACGGTAGCTCTCGAGGACTGGGATTGGGCACCCCTGTATTAGAGTAATGGTAAGTTCTAGTGTTAATATTAGTATGCCTTAATTAGGTTTTGTTTAGTTAAAGTTTTATCCATGCTCCCTTGTTTGTGTTTTGTTTTCTGTTTCCTGTGTAAGTCTCTCGTCCTCTGTGTATGATTTTTAGTTATGTCAGTGCCTCGTTCCTCTTATCTGTTCCCATGTTCCTCTCCTTGCGTATAATAGTTAGTTTTGCTTCCCCTGTGGCGTCATGTTCATGTGTCAGCTATGTTCTCCATGTGTTTCCGCTTCCCTCATTACCCTTCTGTGTGTTTAAGTCCTTTTTCATCCTTTGTTCAGTGTCAGGTTGCCTGTTGAGTTCTTGTCATGTTTCCAGGTTTTTTCATGTCCATGTTTTTATCATGTTCAAGGTTTTGTTGTCTGTCTCTTGTTTCTAGCATTTAGTTTTTCACATTTTAGTCCTAGTTACTTTTGCCTCAGTATGCATCTGCCTTTTGTTTAGTACCTTTTCCCAGCCACAAATAAACGGCTCGCTTATTGTTAAATTCCAAGTGTCTGCATTTGGGTCCTCTTCCTCCCTCCACACGGGCTGCAAACCATGACATTCTAAGGGAAGCATGTATAATGTAAAATGAATTGGTCCTAGAACAAAACCCTGTGGAGCTCCATAATTAACCTTGGTGTGTGAAGACTCTCCATTTACATTAACAAACTGGAGTCTATTACATGTTGCTGTATAGTATGCTATTCTATTTTATCTTAACCTATCCTATTGTGTTTTTCTTAACTTTTACCGCTCTTAAACTTGTACTTACTGCCGTGACCATAAGATTTCCCAGATGTGGGACTAATAAAGGTTATCTTATCTTATCTTATCTTATCTTATCTTATCTTATCTTATGATTCAAACCACTGCAGCACAATACCTTGTAATACTTGCTCTAATCACTGTAATAAATTATTGTAGTCATCAGTGTAGTACACTGCAATGAGGTTAAGCAGGACAAGCACAGAGGTCATACAACTACTCTTTAAAGAACTTTTGAGACAAAATGAAGGTTGGTGATTGGCCTATAATTAGCTAAGACAGCTGGGTCAAGTTGCTCAAGACTCTAAATAAATGTCAGTAGTATTTCAAGTAGCTGTACGTAACAATACATGTTGTGGATGAAACAGCTAGTCAGGAAGAAAAGAGGAAGATCACAGAAGATCCATGTAGGTATTGAAGGAGGTCATGCAGAGAGATGATGTGACAGAAGAGGACGCTAGGAAGAGTGTAAAATGGAGGATGATGATCCACAATGGTGAACAGCCGAAAGAAGACCAAAGGTTCTTGCTACCAGTTCAGCGTCCGACCATGTCTGAATGATGTCCGCAAACTCCCCCATCATTTGGTGACTTATGATTAGGTTGTAAGCCAGCACTTATAACTTTATAAGTTATACATTATAATATCACAGTGGCTCTTACCTTTTTTAATTTCCAAGTTAAGTTTTTCATACATTTGTTTGCAATTTTTCCATAATAAGCATTTGGTGTATTTTAATTTTAGGCATGTTAACCTTCATTTGACAAGATGGTACAGAGAGTGGGAGAGTTTGAGGAGAAATGGTCTGGGTCGGACTTGAATCCAGGCCCCTGTGACATGGATTCTAGCCCTCAGTATATCACCTGCCAACACAGCTAGCTATAGCGCCACCCAGCCCATAAATTCCTGAGTTATGGCCAATGAGGTCACAGTGACTTGGCCCTTTGACTTCTGAATTCTAATCAGCTCATCATTGAGTCCAAGATAACACACTTGGCAAATGTAATGGAATTCCTTCCCTTTCTGTGGTACTGCAATAACACGGTGACACGAAGGAACCCTATCAGCAAAATCTATTCCAATCATGAAGTCTGTAAATATCTGCTGAATTTGCAGACATTTCAAAGAAACTGCTTTAACGAGAACCCCAAAACAATGCCTAAATAACAACATGGACAACTGTTGACAAAGAAACACTACAGGAAGTGGCTGTTAGAGAGTGACTGAGAGAACCCAGAGTCTTTAATGCAGGCAAACGCTGTCTTCATGCAAAGAAACACAGATGCACACAGAGAAACAAAAGTCGTCCTGATGTTTTCTTTCAGACTGTATAGAAGCGTTACAGGATCACAGACTGGGTTTTGACATTCATTCATTAATCTATAGCTTAGTTTCTATACGTTGGCTCTGTCTAAGTAATAACTTAAGAGGAAAAAGGCCTCTGTCTCTGTGGTCAAATGTGAAGCAGGTATGAGATGCTCCACTGGAGCCAAATTGGCCAGGAGACCCAGAGAATCATCCATTAAGAGGGACGGCTTGTTCCCAGAAAATGTCAGGAAGAAAACAGAGGGTGAGGGAGAGAGAGCCTTGCTGTTATAGAAAATGGAAAATCCACTCTCACACACATACACTTTCTCACACAAACATGCTCTCTCTCTCACACACACACAGCCCTACCATGGTGAATGATGCTCTGGTCTAAAAGTTTCTGCACAATCTTGATGGCTGTGTCTCGATCTGAAGCTTCCTTGTGTTCGATCAGCCAATCAATGAGCTCCTTAGCTACAAAGCAGTTCGGGTAAGTCCGGAGGTGGTGCCTCCGGTCCTTGATCACCTTCGCCTCATGGAGCCGCAGCCTGTAAACAAGTAGCAGAGGGGAAGAAAATTTGACTTCAGCACGATTCCTTAGAAATTAGACTAGAAATGGGATTTTGTTGTTGTTGTTGTTTGTCTTGCACCTGAGGAGGTGCATTGATTTTGTAACATATAAAGAGACTGTAATAACAGTGAGGAGTGACCAGAGCAGCATGGTGTGTCATTTTACACTCATTTTGCTCATCTTGTTCTAAAACAAACAAACAGCTAAGCACTGTTGCTGACTGCATGTCCTGATTTGGTTATCAATGCGAGGGTATCACATTTCAATCTCTAAGACAAGCGGCACAAAATTTAAAGTAGAATGAAAACACTTTTTCATGAAATTAGCGCAAATGCATATTTTTGGTTTAAGATGAAACACAGTATTCAAACACTATCTGCAGGGATTTATAAGGTTGATTGCATGATCATATGATGAACCTCTCAAGCCAAACTTATTTTACATCATGGGCCAGATACCGCCCACTTTGATCTTGAGATCAAACCAGTGAAACTCCCCCTTGTGTCAGTGTAAACACATTTAAACAAACATTTAAACCCTGAGATCTCTTGATATAAGAAATCAAAGTGCTAGTTCAACAAGTATATCTCAGTTTTCTGCATGATAGGCTTTGGTAGCTCATTCACACACTGTCCTGCATACATAAAATCTAAAGTTTTAAGTTTCTTGTTTTTAAAATGTGAGCGCACTGTAAAAAAGCAAATATGGACATTTCTATAGTAATTAGTGAAAAATAAGAACTTTTCTGTCATGTAATTGTTTATTTAATAACTTTTCTGTAGATTGGAAGACTTATTAGTACGAAAATCTGTAAAATGTATGAAAATACAGTTAAAAGTTAAAAATCAATGCACTGGTCAATGCATTGATCAGTTCACATATTCGAGAGCGGGTTGGATTGGAGCCTTTGCTGGGCTGCTTCTGGGTCCCTGGCCTTATGTTTCGCCCCCCTTGGTCTCGATCCTTAATGTGCTAGCTTCACAGAGACCTCTATCTGAACCTGGGTATTGTGAAACAGCCCACCAGTCTCAGCCAAGCTTCCTCCAGCTAGCTAGTTCCACTTCATGCTGAGTCTGTATGCAGCTGGCTAGCATCACACTGGATTAGCTATGACAGCATTAGTCCAAGCCGACCCAACTCTACTGCCAAGACTCACGATGGGCAAACAAGCTCCTCTGAAAAACTTGGAGACTTTGCATCCATGCAATCCTGACATCATCCTCTCTGTGTATATAGCGCCAGTCTAATCCTCACATAAATTCAACTCGAGAGGAAGCAGAAAGTAAAGCTGTTTCATTTCTTTAACTTGTGCTGAATCACACAGTAACAGGGAGAAGCTTTTCTCAAAGAGTCTTTGCCTGCTGGCATGCCGAGTCCAGGCTGCAAGCATTCATGAACACTTACTAACCATCAGACTCAGCCACAGTGCAACACATTCTCTATTCACAGCTATGAACTGGTCACAAGACTTACTACAACAGCTGCATGTGCCTGTTCTTCAATATAGCTGCTTCTGTGTCTGTTTTTAAGCCGTCTGCCTGAAACAGATCTGTTCTGTGATACAAGGAGTCAACACGATAGAGCACAAACAAGTGATAACATATTTTAAAACAGTCTGCTGTTATCAGTAACGGAAACTGTGTCATTCATGTTCCATGAGCTTGACTCATGATAAAGTGAGCTAACAAAGGTGTGGACACTGCTTGCTCTTACCAGCAAGGTGTAATCTTATACTTGTGAATGCTGCGGTTCTCAGACTGAAAGGGAATGTGACGTTTTTAAATCTCTCATTGCATTTGGTATGAGCAAACACTCCAGGACAAAGCTAAAAAAAACAAAAGGAGTTGCAGCCAAACACAAAAGGAGAATGTCAGACATTAAACTGTCCCGTGTGTAAGAGTGTTTCCAGGATTTTATTTTTTTTAAATAGGATGCAGCGAAAGGAAACCAAGAACGATGGGTCATGTTTAATCAGAAAACTCTATCATTAATAATATGAAACAAAACAAATTACAAATATTCACAAGCTACAGTGCTGTCCAAAGGTTTTGGCATTCCTTATCTCCTTACATTTTGCTTCCAAGGAGTCAGACCTAATTGTATTTTTTTTTTTATTGGTCTTGAGCAATAGTTCTCCAGGCTTTCTGAAGGTCTTTAAAAAATTTTCTTTGGACATTGGATGCTTTGTTCCCCTCATTTTCACTCTAGTCCTTGTATCGGAGGAACGTTTTTAGTTTGTGAAGCTACTTAACACTGACCTTTGAGTCATTCAAGTATAAAACAAATACTGTACATAAGAGAAAACTTAGCCAAGAATGAATTTTAATTGTATTTTTAGACACTTTGCAATTACCAGCCAGTTTTGCTCACATTTCTTTAGTTAAATATATGAAAAATGCCAAAGATAAAATTGTGCTTGTGCACCAACAAGGTGTTATTAGCTGAAGACTTTGCAGCATGGTGTGGAAAACTGGCAAGTGGTGATGCTAAAAAAAACACCCCAAACTATCCAGAACAGATGAAAAGTCTCTTAAAGTCATGTCCTTAAGAAATAGAAAAATAGAGAACATATAGCGATATCGGGGGTGGCCCGAGACCTTTGCACAGTACTGATTCGTGATTTTTGGCTGCCCTGTAACTATATGGTGGCCACAAGATTTATCAGCGAGGTAATGAAACCGGGTTGAAACAGTAACTATGTTTTCATTTCACTGAGTGTTAGAAATAAAGGACAGTGCCTGACACAATTTTTCCGACTTTCTATAGCCACACTAGCCACTGAAGGAGACTGCACTTAGCCACTGCACTGCATTAACCTAAATGTTAACATCAGCATTCCTAAATACTCAACAAGGCAACTTAACATGCTGATTGCAAGCAGAAATAATGTTTACTATATTCACTGAAGGTCATTTTTATATGCACACATACATACAAAAAAGCAGCCAAGAACAGTTTTGGTTTCTATTCATTCACTATCCATAGTATGTGAAACGCTGACCTGGCGATGGCAACAGATAAAATTCAGTTTATTCCTCAATGTTTGTCCATCCATAAAGCAGCCAACCAGCTTGATGTGGCACCAAAATCCATATGTGTATTTTATTTTATTTTAGTATCAATTTTTTTTGCAATCCATCAAATAGTTGAACTGTTCAAGTGTGAAGCAAAGCAGTCACAAAAAGACATGTTTAAAACCGTCAGGAAATAAGACTTAGGCCACAGAGCAAGTCTTACAAGCCACAACCTCGAGTCCTTTCCCCCAGAACAGCGGCATCTCAGGAGACCCTGGAACAGCCTCCCCAACCACCCAACCTTTCGTTCACTGACACTGACCACAATGCCAGCTGGCAATCTCAGTGTACAGCAGTGCCAAGGACACTGACACACACACACATGGTGAGCATATAATGATAAACAGGGAAAACTGTTTCAAGCAAACTGTTAACCTCTTTAGGAAGACTGAAGTGATACTACTTGTGGTTCTTTGGAAAGCAACATACTTTAAAACACAACCACAAAAACATACTTAGCCACATATTTCCATATAGTTCCGTTGGGGGCTGAAATTCCAGGCATTGATGCCATGCTTTACCAACTGAGCCTCTATTCATTGCTGGGGGTATGAAGTAGTAAATGGACTACTGGTTATGTAGTCTTTTTTTCTTTTTCTTTTTTTACAGTACAGTGGGTCAAAGGGTACAGCATGTCACTGCTAGCAGTGTTGGTACAAATCCCTGATAGGATGAATGGGCAGGGCTTGATAATGACACCAGGTTAGTAAGTTCATCATTCTGTGCGGGGCTCAAAGGGCACTGTATAGATGGAGCACCAGAAATGAATGCTGCAAAGCAGGATCCTGCAGATTGTGGACACTAAAGTGATAAAGTAACGTGTAAAAAATGCGTTACATAGTGGAGATGAGGAGCAGCAGCGTGAATGAGGAAGGTTATGCATGTGCAGATGTCTTTGTTTGGTTGTGCATGGTGCAGTGGGGCAAACAAACAAACAAAACAAAAAAAACAGGCTGCTGTACCCGTTTGCATGGTGAGGGAGCCACGTGATTGCATGATTATTAACCTGCTGTCAAATATCCTCCCAAAACCCGCTTCCCTTATTTACTGTCTTTGCCTTGTTCTTATACATGGACCCAAAACATGCTGAACTGAGCATGCATAGTAACTTAAAAACTGCTAGGAATTCCTTGCTATTAAAGCTGTCAAATCACGCGAAAGGTACCACAAACTTTGCCAAAAACAAGGTAGGACACTACACCCTGTGAATTCTACGAGAACGTGGAGCTGAACCGACCGACATACCTGAGCTGTTCCCCGGTGACAAGCACCTCGGCCAGCCGCTCCAGCTCGGCAACCTTCTTCTGCATGGTGTTCCCGATCCCGTCCATCTCTCTGCTGAAACAAGAAGCAAAGAGCAGGGGCGGTTGTGTTTCTATGCATCTAAATGTGCATCACCGCTTTTTAGGTGACAAACGCATAAAGAATCACCGGATTGGACAAAGGCGTGGAGAAGATCCGTGCGCTGATGACAAACAATTCACTGACACCTCGGTTTCTGCTTACCCTTCAAGCACCATGGAGAGCGGTGAGAGTAGGATCGCAGGTATTCCTTGGATGAGAGCGAAGAATTATTCCATCCCGGGAAACACGAGCAACAATGCCGGGAGTGAGACCCAAAAACAGTCCAGGCAGCGCCTCAGTGCGCCTGCAGCTTCATCAGCAACTCTCCACTTTCAGTTCCCTGGATTTAAAAAAAAAAAAAAAAAAACCCAAACAAGAAAATCTACTCTTACAGATCAGTGCATGCATGCATGCCCACTCCTCCTCGTAGTCTCCTTGGACCCCTGTGTTTAATCTTTGAATTGAGCGCTGGTGACAGCAGCGCTCTCTCTCTCTCTCTCTCTCTCCGTGCGGTGCTCGGTTTGTTTGTCCCCGCGTGTGACCAACCACACGAGCTGACTGCACGTTTTCTGCACGGAGCAGCCGGAGCCCATCCACAAAGCCCCCGCATTGGGAGGACTTTGCTGACGTCACTGGGGGAGTTCACCGGAGGGGCGGGATTACAGAGATGTATGTGTGTGTGAGCGTGTGCAGGTGTGCGTGCGTTCGCTTCTGGAAAGAATGAGGTAGGATAGGTGGGACATGAGGGGGTAATTTTAGCTACAAATTCGGGTTGTACACCTTCCTCCTTTGCATGTGTTCATGTATTTTCTAGAGGGAAAAAGGGCATTCAGTCATTTACAACTGTAAAAGCAACTGTAACACCTGTGATTTACACAAACTAAATTAGTAACAATTTGGAGCTTAATAATAAGATTTGTTTGCATTTATTCCACAAAATGGGACGTCTCCACCTTCTTTACCCGTTAAATATATATGTGCTATAGTGTACAAAAGAGGGGGGAAAGACAGATGGAGATTATGTAACATCCTATAAAGCAATTCAGTACAGACAAAGAATGCCAACTGCAATTTCTATTCAAATAAAGTGTGTCAGTGTAGCCTACTTGTAGCTAAAAAGGCCTCAGGACAAACTCTCACAGGCAACAGGAATCCAATCATCAGCTACCAAAACATCCTCCTATGACATGTGAGCAGGGTGTAGCTCAACCTACGCAGCAGCAGCACACAAATTCCTGTGGACAAGCACACTGCCTTACATGTGTTGCTCAATGTATAAAATAACAACATAAGTCGAAACTTGTTGAGGAACTGGAAGATTAGTTCCAACTCAAAAACAAAGTATTCTGTGTTACTGTACATTTACTGTACACTCCTGCATTTCTCTATATTTTGTTTGGAAAATTGGAAACAGGTCCACTGATTTTCTGGAAGATAGAGTATATAAAGCAAAAAAACAAAAAAACAAAAAACAAAAACAGATTTAGTACCTGTCTAAGAAGCTTGAAAGTCAGTATTCGCTATGACCACCTTTATTCTACAACACAGTCTGAACTCTCTCAGGCAGATTTCATGTCATTTCTTTCATTAGTCTTCAGGAATAGTTCTCCAGGCTTATTGTAGGACATGCAAAGTTCTTCTCTGGATGTTGGCTGCCTCCTGTTCGGTGTCACAAGCATCCCACACCACTTCAGTGTGGAGGCCAATCTATGACTGATTGTCTTGCTCTCAATCTATGACTGATTGTCTTCCTCTGTGCATCTTTCTCTTTTACTACATTGGCTCTGTGTTTGGGGTCATTGTGATGCTGGAAAATGAAGCCGTAGCTAACTGGACACTTTAAAATATGTTGTTGCGTGGTGGACCAAAATCTGATGGCCCTGCTTTCATAATTCCATCAATTGTGACAAGATCTCCACCTCCACAAATGTAGCCCCAAACCATGACAGAAGCCTCCACTGTGTTATACAGATGGCTGTAAACACTCACTGCTGTACAGCTCTCCTGGCTCCTCAGTAAACACCGATAATACAAACCAAAAATGTAAAATTTGGATGAATCACTCTGTCAGACCTGTTGCCACTGATTTTCAGTCCAGTTCTTATGCAATTTGGCATACCTCAGCTATTTCTCCCTGTTCCTTCAGTCCAGCTTTCTGGGATTTCCTTACCTGGATGATTGAGCATGCACCAAGACAAAAGAGAAACATGGTGAAATTGAACAATACACAAGAACTTCTGGGTTATGGTGTAATATAACATAACCCACAATGAACAGATCACTTCTATAGTCTATAATAAAATGAAATTACATTAAATATGCACTGCACTAGGGTAGAGCATCTTTCTTCCTGCCCTCCACTCAGAGTCTTGGTGGCTGTGGCCTGGCAGTACCAACTGCTGCCAACACTGTTTACATGTGATGGTATTATTCTTCCTTGCGTACCACTTCTTAATTTTTGCTACTGTTCTTGTCCTCCTGCCCTTTTCTCTTATGATAATGCTGGGTGGTGTAAGGCACATCCATGAAGCCGTCGCCGTTTGGTGAGGAACAAGAGAATGGTAGGAGGCAGCTGGGTGGATGGCCTTCAGAGGTAACAAGGAGATGGACCCACTTGGGAGCTTCATCTGCTTCAGTTGGGCCATCCCTGCACTGTTAGGGTGCAGAACAAAGGCAGAACAACCACACAATTGAAATACTTTTGTAATAGCCTCCTCCTCTCTTGATAAGGTAAATAATCTATCAAGTTCTGGACTGCTTGGAATCCCTCAGTCTTTCATTGAATTGTTTATCAATTACTTAACTATTTCTGTGTGGGTGTATGCGGCAGGTGGGGGGTTCTTATCACCAAGAAAAACTTATAAAAATACAGTTAAGGAAAAAATGTAGGCCTTCATATTCTTCTTCATATTTTCCAAAGCCATCCAGTGGGCTGATTGTGACCCCCAGGCCTTATGTTTGTCACCACTAATAATAATTTTGCACCCAATGCTTTATATGAGCTAGCAGTCCCCCACTCAGCCAGAGTCATGGCAGCTGTGGCTTGGCAGTACC
Source organism: Oreochromis aureus (assembly GCF_013358895.1). NCBI lineage: Eukaryota > Metazoa > Chordata > Actinopteri > Cichliformes > Cichlidae > Oreochromis > Oreochromis aureus. Next base: position 7,338,405 of record NC_052952.1, on the reverse strand, counting down.
AACTGTCAAAGCACTGCTGGTGTGTGGTAGAGTCCCTGTCCTGCTGACACTGTTTACACATGATTTTATTAGTCTTCCTTACATAACTGCCACTATATTTCTCCTCCTGTCTTTTCCTCTTATAATAGTGCTGGGTGGTGTAAGGCACATCCACCAGCCAAGCAGATGCAGGTTGGTGAGGAACCATAGGAACCCTTCATACTGAAGGCAGGGAATTTTTTTTTCGCAGGGCCTTCCAGATTTCTGGCATCCTTGCAGAGTGGATCAGAGGGACAACAAAAGTGTTGCAGCCCTCTCTTCATCATATACCTCAGTCAACTGCTTGAGCATGACTTCCACCTCCTCACTGTCGTGGATGGTCCTTCTACAGTGAAGCATCATCTCTGCTTTGGTGATGTGGCGTGTCACATCTGCTTCAGTAGGGCACATGCGACTTGCTTGCTTGCTTCTGTGGGCTTAGCTGCCCTGAGTCGTTCCAGGTCACTGTCATCCCACAAAAAGATGTAGCTGGTGACTTGGGCCATGAAACCAGAGTATATGATAGCTTGCTACATAATAGCTTGTCGCACAATGCTGTATATTAGCTAATAGAATATGAATTAGAATTTGCTCACAACTCTCCTAACTTTAACTTACTTTATTAAAAAAAAGCTAGTTTAAGTATATATAAACTTTGATTAGCCTTCAGCATGATTATTATTATTATATTATAAACCTAGACAGACTTACTGTTTTCATGGCAGTAGGAATTTCACTGAAGTTAAGGGGCAGATCATGGAGACAGTCAGTGATTCCCAAAAAGTTGATTCCATTCATCTGGATGTGACGTTTTCAGTGGGAGAAACGTTTCATCATTCATCCAAGTGACTTCTTCAGTCTCAGCTGACTGCAGGTCTTATAAGCCCCTGAAATGAAACCCAGGAAGTGGTTATAGAAAGAGGGTGATAGACAATGCTACTGAACAAACCTCATACCACAGGCTATATCCAGGGGAATCTACACCAAGTCTGTATGGTTTACCGAAGATACATAAATATTGTGCACCTTTAAGACCAATTGTCTGTGTGATCAACTTAGTTACCTATAACATGTCAAAGTTTCTGGCTTCGATCCTCAAGCCAGAACACCACATCCAGAACACCTTGGATTTTGTCGAGAAAGTGAGAGATGCCATAATGGAGGCAGATGAAACAATGGTCTCGTATGATGTTACATCTCTCTTCACTTGTTTTCTAGTCACTGAAGCAGTGGAGGTAGTTTTTAGGGGTTTACAGGATGACCCCAACGTCAGCAAAAGGACCACTCTCAGCACCGACCAAGTGTTTTTGCTCTTGGAACTGTGTCTTAATTCCACCTATTTCACAGACAAGGGTCAGCAGTACAGGCAGAAACATTGGGTGTGCAATGGGTTCCCCAGTTTCATCCATTGTGGGCTTTGTTATCCTACCCTAGAAAAACCACCAAGTCATTGGTTCAGGTATGTGGATGACACCTGATCAGATTAAGTCAGTGGACCAACACATCAAATTCACCAGGGAGGATATGATAAGTGACATGTCTACTGAGTGAGCTTCAGCAGATAGAACAGTGGACAAAGGGTGTGATTGTTGCTCTGTATTGATCTTGGAAGATTTGACAGCAATAATGGCTCTGGTCAACAGGGGTCCTCTTTTGTGCTGCAGACTTCTTGGCAGGTTAGCCTTCTTAGACTGTGAGATTTTACCAGTAATGGGGGACATTTAAAAATTGATGTGTACCGTAAACCTACGTGTACGAATCAGTATTTAAGGTTTGACTTTCATCATCCACTGGAGCACAAACTGGGTGTCATTAGTACGCTACAACACATAGCGAACACCATCCTCACAAATAGCGATCAGGAAAGTAGAAGAACATCATGTCAAAAAGGCCCTGAGTAAATGTGGTTGTCCCAGCCGGACATTTGTCAAAGCTGGGAAGGCGCCTAAAGAATTTCCCAGAGGAACACACCCGAGGGATTAATAAAGTTTTATCTAATCTAATCTAAAGAAAGCTCCAGACGATCCAGGAGAGAAGGACAACCGCTACCTAAGCGAAAACCCTTAGCGATCCCTTATGTGTCAGGAGTATCGGAACAGTCGAGACCAGGGGTGCCCAATCCCAGTCCTCAAGAGCTACTGTCCTGCAGCTTTTAGATGCATCCCTACTCCAACACAGCTGAATCAAATGGTTTGATTACCTCTTCTGTATGCCACCAAGTTTGGCAAAGGCCTGATAACAAGCCATTCATTTGATTCAGGTGTGTCTGACCAAGGATGCATCTAAAAGCTGTAGGACGGTAGCTCTCGAGGACTGGGATTGGGCACCCCTGGTCGAGACACTTTTTTTTAAAAACACAGCGTCTCTGTGGCTTTTAAACCCCAAAACATGCTGCGCCAAAAATTGGTCCACCCCAAGGATTGGGTCCCCAGACACAAACAGAGTAATATAGTGTACGCTGTTAAGTGCCAGGATTGCCATGATTTATACATCGGGGAAACTAAACAACCTTTGGCAAAGCAGATGGCGCAACACAGAAGTGTCAGGCTAGGACTACAGGCCACTCTTTCAGTCATGAGGATGTACACATCCTGCTCAGGGAGGAACTCTGGTTTGAGCAGATCATTGATCAATAACCACTGATCAATGATCAATGATGGTCTTTGATTAGTAGTCGTTGGATGATTGAGCATGCATCAAAACAAGAACAGTGATTGGTCAAACTGTGGTAGATGCAGCGAAATATTATTGGCTGTCACAATTCTTGGTAGTAGAGGAGGATGTGATTGGCCCAATCTTGGTTGAATCTTGGAAGCGATAAGCAAAGCTATTGGCTCTTGTAAAAGCACGATATAAGAGACCAGTTCATTTACCATGCTGAGATATACCAAGATTTTGGGTAATAGCTTTTGAGAATCGCCTTGTTGGTGCTAAAATGCTATTTCATGCCTGTCAAACTGTGTTATCTTTGTAATTTCCTTGCAGATTCAGCTAAAGAAATGGGAGCAACAGAGGCTGCTAGTAACAAAGTTTCTCAAGATGTCAAGGCTATGAAAGGAAACAGCAGCTTGTGGGCTCTAAAGAGGGAACCCAAGCAGGACAATTTATAATTTAAAGGTTATTTTGAATTGGTTTGAGAAAGACAAGAGATGCTTTCAACATTGGAGGCTCAGGGAAACCAGTCAGACTACTTGGGAGGGCAGCTTTGGAAAAGAGGAAAGGGGAATTAGCGCAGCCCAACTTCTGAGCCAATGATTGCTTAAAGGTGCAGACAAGGATTTTTACTTGGCAGCAGCATGGAGGATACAACTGAGGAGGCCACTGGTCAGGTTTCTGCAGGGAGTTTGCGCCATTAGAGGTTGGACAGGCAGGTGACACACTGAGGTGAGTTCTCCGTCTTCTAGATGAAGCAGAGCAGCCTAATGGAAACATGTAAGTGGATCTTGCAAACACAGTGTTTTTCATTCAGACAGGAATCAACAAAGAACAAGACAACCAGGATATTAGCACAGAGAAAACCTGGAGAGACACCAATGTCAAAGCTAATGCCGAAGAATAACTCTGAAAGACTTTTAGAAAGCCTGGAATAATATTTATTAATCTAACAGTAGTAACTATTGCTCAAGACTATTCTAATCTCTTGCTAATTTAAAGATAAAGAAATGATCTGATCAGTGGGAATCTTAAACAACGTTAATGTTGTAATGACAGTACAAATAATACTGCTGCTTGACTCCATTGTATATAATAAATCTTTAAAAACTTGTTGTAATAGCATGCTCAGGTAGTGATGGATGTTTGTAGCTTGTAAAACAACACTGGCACCTTTCCAGCATCTTTTTATCCACATTTCACCTTTATTTCACCTTAATCACCAAAGTGATACATTAGTTTTAGCTGCCGATTTAGAAGGCGGGACTAGTCTGTGTGGTTAGACACTGATTGGTTAATTTAGGTGAGCTAGCGAAAGATGGTGAAGATAAACCAGTAACATTAGTTTGCCTTTGGGAGTGTAGTTACCTGGTTTATTGTTGTGGTGGGCACTCCGTGACGAAATGGAACTAGTGGGGTTTTTTTTCTGTTTTGTCCGATTAGCCTGTTCTTAAGAAGAGGATCAGGACCACTAGAAAGACAAAAAAAAAAAGTAGTCACATCTTTCTTTTTTTTCTTTTCCAGAATTCAGAGAAAAAAGTCTGACTTTTTCACAAAATTCTGACTTTAATCTCAGAAATCTCACTTTTTCCCTCAGAATTCTGCCTTTTCTTCTCAGAATTCTAATCTCAGAATTCTGAGATTAATTTTAGAATTCTCAGAATTAATCTCAGAATTTTTTTTTCTCAGAATTCTGAGATTAGAGTCAGAATTTTGACTTTTGTCTCGGAATTCTGACTTTTTTCTCAGAATTCTAATCTCAGCATTCCGAGATTAATCTCAAAATTGGTGTCTTTTTCTCAGAATTCTGAGAAAATTCAGAAAAGTCAGTATATTGAGAAAAAAGTGTGTTGGACAATTAGCTTGAAGCGTCCTGCCACGTTATTTGTATAAAATTCAACAGCGACATCTGCTGACCAATGGAGCCTTTTACGGGAAGAGAAGAAGCGTGATACGCTCAGGCTAATGAATTGCAAGTGTGCATTTACAACGTCACGTGGGCCAGTGGCGCAATGGATAACGCGTCTGACTACGGATCAGAAGATTCTAGGTTCGACTCCTGGCTGGCTCGTCGCACTTTTAAGCCTCTTTTACTATAAGGTGTATAGAGTTAAATGCTGGATGACTTGCCAGAGATGTATACTTCCAAGAAATATTGAGTGTATTGATTATATTGTTTGGTAGTCACCAAAAGAATAAAGAGACAGGCTTGTTGCCTGAACTTGCTGGAATTTCTAGAAACATTTGACCATTTAAATGTGGTACTAAGAATCAAAATCAATTTTCTTGGCAGCAAGTACAGCTTCAGTTCAGTTTGGTTGTTAGGGGGAAGATAAAGTTTCTTGGATAAACACAGATAAGTATTATTGTTATAACTACTAGAGGTTGTGTGAGAACCATCACAATACCTAGGATCTCGTGAAGATGGTGCACGTAATTCGTTCTACGGAAGCGAAAGTAAAACAAGGAAGCTTTCATAAGCTTACATATGAGGAGAGTGGAAAAGATCGAGCCAGCCAGGAGTCGAACCTAGAATCTTCTGATCCGTAGTCAGACGCGTTATCCATTGCGCCACTGGCCCACGACAACGTTACTTTTCGAGCAATGCCTACTTCACACCAATGTAGGTCTTTGCAGTCTAGGTTTATTCGTTCTTTTTATAAGTATAATATTAAAAAGAACAATAATTTTAAATGAATAAATAGTAGTAGTTACAACTTAAGAAAAAACTCGGCCTAGTCGTTTCTCTCTATGCCAGCAGGTGACGCCATCGGGCTTATTTTCAGAGCTAGTGAACACGGTGCCTAAACAAATCAGAAGATCACAGGATCGACTTCTTGTTACGTTTTTTTTTTAGCCAGCCAGTCTACCTGCGCCTAAAGAGAAAGTGTGTAGACTAGGGGCTTCCAACTCCAGTTCTCGAAACCTACTGTCCTGCAGCTTTTAGATGCATCCTTGTTCCAAAACACCTCAATCAAATGAATTGCTTGTTACCAGACCTTTGCCAAACTTGTTGGCATGCTGAAGAGGTAATTCAACCATTTATTTCACCTGTGTTGGAGTAGGGATGCATCTAAAAGCTGCAGGACAGAAGCTCTCGAGAAGTGGAGTTAGAGACCCCTGTTGTAGACTATCATTGCAGAAAAGAACATGGCAGAGGCTGCAGTGGTCCTCAGGACTAATACTGAGGAGGACATAATCAGCATCTATGCTGAATGGATATCAGCCAGTGTTCAAGAAATTACACTGTTAGCCTGTTAGTCAGCTTAATATAATTAATCAGTAATAAATAATACATTACGACAGTGAAAAAGCAATAAGAGACGCTTGTTAAAGGGTCTGCAATAGCAATTTAATAGTCTAAATCAAATTTGGCTTGTTGTATTTTATTAATTAAATATTTCCTTTACAACAATCAAACAGAACATACAAATGTTTCTCTTCATCTACAGTTGGTTACAAAATAAGGACTGCAAATGTCAAGCAAGCAAGTATTAAGTTAGTATATGAATAAAATATGGATGGCAAAAAGTATCAAACCGAAAATGTTCTGGAAGAGAAATAACTATTTAAAGGGGAATTGCCCTAAAATAAAACAGACAAACGATTATAGGGCTACAGTATATATAAATATTTATAAAAAAAATTATGCAATGATCTACAGTTCTAATACCAGCATTCTCATAGGTGCATAGAAAACTCACTTTTATTTCTCCATGTGCTTAGAACAGACTAACAGTATAACCAAGTCTCTCACTTGATAAAACACATTTGGGAAATTATTTTGAAGGATCCTGTAAATTAGCTTTAATTTCAGTGGTCACTGGGACCACTGAACCCCAACCGGTCGCAGCAGATGGCCGCCCCTCCCTGAGCCTGGTTCTGCGGAGGTTTCTTCCTGTTATTTTCCTTCCCACTGTCGCCAAAGTGCTTGCTCATAGGGGTCATATGATTGTTGGGTTTTTCTCTGTATTTATTATTGTGCTATCTACTGTACAAAAAAGCCCTGGCGACTTTTGTTGTGATTTAATGAATTGAATTGAATTGAATTGAATTGGGACATTTAAATGAAAAACAAACAAACAAACAAAAAAAGCCAATTGATTTAAATGTTAGCAGGATTTATCCCAAAATAAGGGTTAAAAAAAAAAAAAAACTTCCCCCCCCTCAGTTATACTTCCACTGTAATCTTTGGTTTTGCCAAATTATTCCATAGATTCCAATTCAGGATTCTTTCAGTGCCGTGATGCCCGTCTCTTATACCCCTGGAATTAAGTATTGTTTTATTCTCATGTGACACAGATGTGTATAAGTTATTGTATGATGTAACTAAATGTTGAAATTAACAGCAGAAGTGTGGAGGCAAAGTTGAAGGCACACAGTCTAGAATTTTTACACGACCAAGGCATTTCATATTTACACAAAGAAAATTTATAATATGACAACACTTCTGGAAAGTCTGTATGCAATGCTTCATTTGAAGTAGAGTTTGGTGCATTGCAGTACTTCATTATTGGATTCTGCATAAAGGACACGTCACTGACATTCCTGTCAATATACATATCAAACTATATTCCAGGACGTCTCAATCCTTTACAACAAGAATTGCAAATAAATTCCCGAAGTCCATATTTTGCAGTTCCTTCTTTGATCCATCAGGTGTCTCCCACCACCTGGAGCGCTGTTAGTAGGAGGCGGCAGCGACTGAAGAGGAGCGGCCAGGCTGGATGTGCTTCAGGTGGCAGGAGTGGCAGAGAAGGTGGCCGTTCAGCGGGTAACAGCGGTGACCTTCCTCATCGTTCAGTTCCATCTTACAGTCCTGCACAGCATAAAGCAGGAACATGGCTGAGACATGTCTACTGAGTGAGCTTCGGCAGATAGAACAGTGGACAAAGGGTGTGATTGTTGCTCTGTATTGATCTTGGAAGATTTGACAGCAATAATGGCTCTGGTCAACAGGGGTTCGCTTTTGTGCTGCAAGACTTCTTGAAAGAAATGTTTCTAGCACTAAATTTTGTGCTCCCTTTTGAACAACCTGAAAGACTTGAAAATTAAAAAAAAGCTGAGGAGAAACCATCCAGTAGTTACACAGAGGCACTTCTCACAGCTCAGTGATTATGGAAAAAAAGCTGTCAATCATGTGAAAAAAAAAAAAACAACAACAAAAAAAAAAACAGGCACTTGAGAAAATGATCAGATGGTGATGATGAGGTGTTGTATACCTGCTCTGCTCTGCATAATTACCAAGACTGTAATTAAGATCAGGGATCTACTCATTATAATTTCATTTAATGAGCTATTCAGAAAGCGACTGGCTAAGAGCCACTAAACACACACGTTTTACATTTCGAGGTGTTTTTACTTACCTCACAGTGATAACAATCAACATGATAGTCTTTGTCCATGGATACTACTCGAATGGTTTCATCAGACCCCTGGAAAGAAAAAACAAAAAAAACAAAAAAACCACTGAAGGTAATCTCACTAGAAAATGCTCCACTCTCTCCTTCTGTTCAACTTCTCAGTTTGACAAAAGCTTCAAAAGATCAATAAGAAGCTTGAGGACGTCAATGAAAGCCACGAGCTGAATGATCTGCAACTCCTCTGCATCAAAACTTTGGAGCTCAAGTGCTTGGCAATCATCTCTGAGTGTTGAGACATGATTGCCACTCGCTGCTCCAGTATCAGAGCAGTTTCATTCTATTTTGTGAATGTACTCAATTTATTTCTCCCTCCCATCAAACGATAACTCAGATAAGTCCTCACATTGTTTTGACCAGAAACTTGAACACAGCTCTGTGTTTGGGTCTTAACTTGAGCAGATAAGGATTTATAATCAAGTTCTTACTGAATGACAGTCCATGTGTAAAAACAGCTGATCATGCTCTACTCCTACAGTTTCTTAGTCATCTTGGCTTTTATGGTTCTTCTCACAGTCTTTGCCCTCCTGTGAACCTGAGCTAATCATTCTCTACAGTAAAGATAAAAATCCATCGCTTTATGATCATATCCTGTACACGGGTTCATATTTCAGCTGCAAATCACATATACTTATCTAGATACTCAGTAATTTTCTCAGCACCTATGTGCTATAAACAGTCCAGCTTGCCTACAGTAACCACTGAGTGGATCTGAAGTTTAAATAAATATTTCAGATATTCTCCAGTCACCAGAGAAGTAAGGTATTTGAAGCTGCCATAGAGGAGTTAAAATGTCAGCGCTGCTTTTAACCAACAAAGCTGCGTCCTTATGGTGTAGAGATGAAGGTGTTTACTATGAACGGTGCCCAGTTTAGTCTGGCCAGTGGCCTTTATCGCATTTTATTTATTCTCTTTACTGTCTTTGCACTTCCAGGCATACAAGTCTCTCATACCATATTATGAATTACATTTTTAATAGAAAATTATATTTATTTTACTTGGATTTTTTTCTACCCAGATTAGTTTTTACCTTATTGAGATAGGCATTTTCTGTGTCATATTTTATTTGATTAAGCTACTTATTTAAGCTGCTTATTATACAGTATGGTTGTCTTTCACTTTTTTTAACTGCTGTAACCAAAGAATTTCCCACCCTTTGTATAACTAAAATATATGTTATGTGGGTATAAAAACATGATTTGCGTTGTGCCAGTTTGGTATGCTAACTTTAATTAACATCTGCATATATAAAGGGATGAGTAGCCAACAGGACATCTTTTTTTTTTTTTTTTTTTCCACTTTTTTGATTTACAAATGAAAAAATATGCACAAAAGAGAGGATTGATAATTTATCAGCTAACATTAGCAAACTTAGTAAACAAGTTAGTAATGGGAGGAGTGATTTAAAACCATCCTGCTGCATGTGACAGTTGTTGGTTTAAGTTTACAGACAGAGCAAAACAGTTTGTGTGTCACAGGCTGTAAACATGTTTGATTCTGCTGTGTGGTTGAGCATTTTTCAAGTGGCTGTTTGTGGAACTAAATGTCGACTTTGTTTTTGTTGATGAATTAATAACCACCTAATTTTTTTAAAGCCCAGGACAAAGTATTTTTTTAGTGTTTTCTTTTGAGAAAAGCTCTAAATGTTCAAATGCACATTGCTGATGTTACCCAAGTAAAGCAGCAGAGAAAACAAGGTGGCGGTAGCTTACCTCTGAGGGCAGGATTGGCTGGTTACAGGCAGCACATTTAGGTGCAAGGACCCTGGGAAAGTAAGATGGAAAGAGAAACTTTTAAAGACTTGTTAAAACTGTACTGGAAAAAGAACTGTATTCACTAAAGTAAATGTAGTAACTAAATGAGCTGAATTAAAATGAACTCTATCCAGACTTTAAAGATCACAGTTCATATGCAGTGTCCCTTTCCCAGACGCTACCACCCCCCTCTCCTCTGTGCCTCCTGCTTCAACTAAGGAAATGCCAGCTCTGCAGATGTGCTGGCTTCACTTCACACACGTGATTCCCCAAATCCAAGAACGAGTAGAAAATTAAAGCGCAAACTGGATTCATTATTTCCACACACGTGGCAGGCACCTGGAAGTCTGAGGAAATAACAAAGGGTCTCTCAGTGTGGATGGGCATGACTGTGGCCAAAAGTCACATAGCTGTATACACAATAAGGCTTGTCTGATTTAATCAGCGTAGAGAACATTTGGGAGCTGCCAGGCAGAGATCGGCCACGTGCTCGGTTCTGCTGTACATGCAGTCCCAGCAGGAAAAAAAAAAAAGAAAAAAAAAAAGAACAGCTGGAACTGCAGAGCCGCTGTGGAGAGCGAGCCTTTACAGGTGCTGCACATTCAAATGTGATTGCAGTTTGTTAACAGACACAAAGACACACATGCATGCGCACATAAAACCTTTCAGACCTCTACTTGTATTGCAGATTATGTCCAATAATGGGAAGAGCCATGGCTCTGTGCCACTATTCACACCTCTAACTGGACAGTGATATCTTTTTTCCTCCCTCCCCCTCTCTCTCTCTCTCGCCCCCTGCCAGAATAAACTTCTCATGTGTCTGCCACATGTGGCCGAGGGAAACTTAGTCAACCCGCGCAGGCCTTCAACCTGATCCCGCCATAGCGAACAAAGTTAAAGGGCTTTGCTGTGAGTTCAACTGGAATATGAAACCTGGACATGTTTTCCCAGCATCACTTTAAACAAAATCCACCTCAGACAAATCCAGGTGCTCTTTCAACGACTGTGTAACAAGCGACACTCACCTGTGGTAGTCTTTGACACAGTAGATCCTATTTTCAGTGTCCACAGTGAAGGGCACTCCATCAAGGCTCTCGTTACAGATGACACAGCGGAAACAGCCTGGGTGGTACGACTTACCGAGGGCCTGCAGGATCTATGGAGAGGAATGAGTAAAACGCTTCATGTTTCTTGGTATTTTGAATGGTCATCATTTACAAAAAAAAAACAAAAAAAAAAAAAAAAAAAAAAGAGGGAGAGAGAGACAGAGAGAGAGAGAGAATTTTGGTGGGTTAACTGAGTCATCATCACAGCCCAGAATAGACGAAGACAAATAACTCAGCAAAATACAAGAAGCGACCTTATCTACCAAACAAATCACAAAGAATGACCCAATTTTAACACATTTTATTTACAGCAAGAAAAACTAAGAAATCTCCTTCACTCAGCCTACTGAATGGTTAACATATGCAGACTCGTGTCAACAGAAATACTTTACTTCCTGACTTGTGATGACATCATATCGGGTTTTTTTTTTAAAAACCCACAAGCCTGTGTGTCTGTGTTTGAGGAGACAGACAAAGACACAGAGCCAACGCTCTTTATTGAGTCATCATCCAGATGTGTGCACTGAATGCTCATTTAGGATGAGGTAACCACGTTTAGTGCCGAGATCACCAGACTCTGACACACAAAAATCACACAGAAGCCCATTCAGCTGACGAGAGGAGCCCAACAGTTACCATGTCCATGATCAAGTGTCCGCAGGCGTTGCACTTGTCTGCAGACTGCTGGAAACCAGAATACTACAACAGAGAAAACAAATACGGTTCATTAACGGATTTTCTCACAATAGGACCCCTCAACAGCTCCACAGTGTCTACCCTAGGCCAAATCCCAGGCCATCTGGGCGGCTGAACTAAAACTATCTCTACAGTTTGTTGCAGCAACATTTCCTTTAGCGACATTTTTTCCGATTTAGTCACAAAGTCAGTGCAGTGTAGTTTGTTTTGAGTGTATTTAAGTATTTAAAAAATATTATGTAGGAAAATATCAGTGAGAACAGGGCACACCTACAGGCCTGGCAGAACACATATGCATATATTACCACTTCATACAGAGAGCAAAGCCGGAGCAAATTTATTTCAGTATAAATGTTGAGTTTAATTGAGAAGCTAAGAGCTTTTGGTGGAAGGGCAATTACAGGAGGTTTTACACAGAGAGGGCTCCCGGGGTAAACAGACACAGGGCTGCTGAGAGGGCAAGAATGAGTTCGTAAAATACTTTTCACATGAACGCAACATGAACACCAGCTGTAAAACGCAGACAAAAAATTCATGACAAATTCTAACCGAGGCTTTTAATTGAGTTGAATGCATCCATGATTATGCACAGGGAACGTTCTCTCCATTTTTTGCAAAGTACATGTGGGAATACTCTGATGGTCCAATTGGCCTGACTGCCCTCAAACCCATCAGCAGTAGGAAAACAGTTTCTCCAGTAACAGACCTCTTTCCAGTCTCACCTTAAGGAAGTTATTCACACTGAATACTGGAAATTCTCTAAAGTGTGTCAGAAGGTCATGTCTCTGATTGCCATTTGCATTCAAGTTGAAGCTGCAGAGTTTTCAATGATCATGGGTTGGATCAAGGAACAATGTACCCCCCCCCTCAGCTCTTTGAGCTGCTCCCTTATTCACAAGGGGTCGCCACAGTGGAGGGATATTTGATTTGGCAGAGATTTTTATGCCGGACGCCCTTCCTGATGCAATGCTCCCTGGGACATTTGTCTCCTTCTGGTCTTGAACTGGCGATCTTGCGCACAAATGGTGGGAACCTATGATTTCTGGTATTTTAGGCAAATCACAAAGTTATCTGATTTTAGAAATGAGCCATGATAGAAGGATACTGATTGGCATCTAAACTAAATCTAATGCTTTTTTTTTTTGCATTTTTAAATCCCAGTGATAGTTACCAGACCATATAATCCAGTAAAAGAACACTAAATATTGACTCTTTATCGACTGCTCACCAGGAAGTCTTCTTCACAGAAAACCTTCCCTCCAACATAGTAGAAAGCTTTCCCTCTCAATCGTCGACCTGCAGAAACAGAGAGAACAGTCTATTAGCATCATTTCCCCTCTTCAAAGTTGTCCACAGCTTTGACTAACAAAAACGTGTTATTCCCTCTTACTGAAATATGAATATTAGGCAGTTTAGAAGAGGCTTGAAAAGATAACTCAACGACAGAAAGTTGAACTGTCATACTGGAAAGTCTTACATGAGCCACGAGCTTCATCTCAGAAAATAGTTACGCCACGACTGAGGCATTAAGAATGTAGTGATTAATTACAGCTATTCAAAAGGTAATGGGCCCTCTTGCAGTATTCATTACGTCCTGCTGAATTCCAAGCAGATTAATCAAATAAAGAGATTCACAGTGTCTTGGTGTCTTAATATAACACTACTGTGGCACAGAGCAGGCTACAATCAGGCAAGGAACACATCTGGATCTAACGCGTGCAGATAAAGGGCTCATTAAATCTAATTATTGGACAGGTAAACAGATTAAAGAGTGCCCTGTTGAATTTCATGGACACCATAGGCCAAATCCTCCAATAATGCACTGCTCTTCTTTGTTCCTATCTGATCTCCTTCCACATACTGGGTATGCTTACTTTTTGTCAAAACACGTGTACCAAGCCCTTGTGCGCTTCACATAGCTACGCCTGCCCAGGTCCCACAGGAAGAGAGAACATTCCTCGGATTTTCAAAGTGGGGAGATGAGGGAGGGGACAGCAGAGGAGAGGGGAGGGGTTCACCTTAGTGAACCGCGGTCTTCTTTATCTCTCGGGCTCCATCCCACAATCTGTTTACTTTGTTTTTTGTAACCAGTCTACTTCTTCCAGGAGTAAGATCCACATCCTAACCTATACCAGTTAACAAACAAAAAAAAAAAAAAAAAAAAAAGCCTTTTCATGATAGAATAAGTACTGGGGCTTTTTTCTCTGCAAATGATTTCTCATTGCCTCATCTTTCAGCTAATTGTTTGACGATTTAAAGTCATAACTGGACTGTTTGGAAGCAATGAGCCTGAATAAAAAGTAAAATTAGATCAAACTAAACCATGAAACCTCATGATTCCTATTTCTCACTGGGTAGCACATTAACTTCTGCAGGAATTTACAATTTCATTATCTCGTTTTAACAGAGTAAAAATGATCACGCATTACCAAAGTCTCGCCTAGACTACCTAAAGAAGAGCAAAGTCATTCTGATCAGACCAAGGTGGGGAACTGGCCGTGAGTAATTACTGATAGTCTTGGAACGGTGTCCCTAAAGGAAAAAGGGAAGGATGAAGGGGATGAAAGTGAATTATGGACCATTCCTCTTCTTCACATTCTTCTTTTTTTTTTTTTTTTTTAAGTGAGTCACAGAGGGAAGGCTTTGCACAAAGATAAGAGCTTAATTAAAGTCAGGAGTCAGCAGTGACGGTTTGAAAAGCACAAGAAACGACGACTACGGCGCTTTCATAAAAATGTAAAACACCTGAGGGACAGAGCCAAAACACAGGGCCGGGTTCTAATTAAGCAAATCTATGAATTCCCTCATGTGATCCCATTCAGAAAATGAGCAACTCATAATGACCCTGCCATGACTTCCCAATCAAGCCTCAACGAATCAGGTCCTCAACTGTGACATGTCAGAGATTGTTCTCACCTTAAAATCATTTCCTGTTCTATGAAATCACTGATGTACTTTTAATTTACAAAGAAAATGAGTATTTTTAAGACTTCTTTGAACTTCGGTTGTTTGGTTAAGACCCTGAAAATGTAGCCTCCAGATGTTAACATACCAGCAGACTGGAGGTCCAATAGGATCCTGGCCTGTATCCTCCAGAGCCTGCAGACTGACTTGTATTATGGGCTGATATCGAGAAAGCAGAATCTGTTTATCACTGTTCTTTGCTTCACTGCTGCAGTTCTAGGCTATCATAGTAAAATAAATGTAAAAACCAAACCACAACAACCACAGTTTCCTTTTTATTTCCATCAAGATTAACTCTACAGATGCAAGTCTTCCTGAGTGTCTCCAAGCATATAAATTTAAGAAGCTGTTTTTAATTTTTTTCCTTCTGAATTACACTTTTTTTTTTTTTTTTAACATTTCCACAGACCATCTGAGAAGTAAAACTGAAACTGTGTTTTTACCTTTAAATGTCTGTAAACAGTAAATGATTAAACTAGAAGGAAGACCCCTGCAGCGAAGTGCTGAATCTCAGACGTGCAGCCTGAGCTCTCTTGGCCACCAGGAATGTCCGCCTGCCTTTTACAGTCACCTGGGGTGTGTGTGTGTGTGTGTGTGTGTGTGTGTGTGTGTGTGTGTGTGTGTGTGTGTGTGTGTGTGTGTGTGTGTGTGTGTGTGTGTGTGTGTGTGTGTGTGTGTGTGTGTGTGTGTGTGTGAAAGCCTGAAAGGAGGTTCATGGTCATAAAATCTTATGCAACTCAACACATGTAGCAGTTATGCTGACATACACATTTTGGAGACCAGAGGACCAAAAAAAAAAAAAAAAAAAAAAAAAAAAAAAAAGGGGGCAATGCTTAATACATGAGCACTGAGTAGTTGACTCTATTATGCAGCAAGTATTACATATGCATGTGTATCTTTCGTTATGTTCCTGTGTGCTGGCTCTGTATTGCGTGGTGAATGGTCTCCCTGTCTCACACTGTACTCCCAGCTAACACAACAGCACCTACTGTCCTTCTGGAGCTGGGCCTACAGAGGGCCCCCATGCCTGCATTCCTCCCCAGATGAGATGCTTTCCCCTGGGGCCGCTCGGAGCAAACACAACCCTAATGCCCTCGCTTGTAACAAGCCATGAGAGGTATGTGCTGTGTAAACTTTCTCCCACCACTTCAGGAATCAGCTACACTCTGAGCCACCAAGTAAACCCTTAGAGACATGCAGTCCTTTCCGTTAATCGTCTTCATGCCTGAATGAGCACCGTTGTCACTTCTTACTAGTATAAATGCTACTAGGTACAGCTATATTAGGACTGTGCCCATCTCTCTTACTTACTTTGAAACGCTCAGTTCCTTAAAAACATGATTTGTTATATTTTAACACATTAACAGGTACAGAAAAATCTTATCTCATGGACTGTTTCTAATTTGCAACTTGCGTTCGTTTCTGATGCATTTTTTGCATTACTATAATTCCTCTAGGTAAAAGCTCACTCTGTGGCAAGGGCTGCTCCTTTAAATCCATACTGTTACATACATGTCTGAAGGAACATAAAAATTAATGAGATCCATGTTTGAAATCAGGACTACAAGATACTGCTAAACCCAGCAATATTATGCATCTCTTATTATAATTCAGCTACACCATTTTCCTCACAAACAAACATGACGGAGGGTAAAGGCAAATAGAGGTGTTAATTACACATTTGAGTGTATAACCAGAAAGGTCAGAGGTGGTGCAGAATAATGAGCCTTGGCAGAGATCTCCAGAGTGCCACAAATACCTTGCATACCCATGATCTGATAATTGGGACAGAGATTTTAATTGGTTGAAGCCATGAGTGAGGTCATGCTTTAGTGGGGGAAGGAAATTAACATCTAGCTACAGGTCAACCATAAACCATATGTAATAGGTCAAAAGCGACAAAGTAAACTAAACCCTTTAAACATTATTTAGCACAACGTTGATAGAGTCCACAGGATCTATAAGTGTGGTCGTTCCCCACTTTTCATTTAAACTCAAAGTTGAAAAACTGCATTTGCCCCCGGCAAGTAATATTTAAAGAAACACACAAACAAATGAGAGATTTGGTCTTTGAAGTCGATGCCAAAGCATCTTTGAACAAATAAACCCTGTAGCCAACCGATCCAGTGTGAAACAAGCCACTCTTGTTTCCGTCCATGTGCCACAAAGCACACATCCCTCCCAAGTGTGGATGTGGGTTTAAGAGTTGAACTCCTTAAAAAGACTCGGAGAGACACTAAGTATTATTCAAAAAGCTAGCTTGTTGAAAGACAGATGAATTAGGCAGGCAAAAAGACTTTTAGTATGCCTTTGTCTGGGCTGATCGAGTGACTGGCACACCCAGAAACCAAACACTAGCAGCAGAGGACAGTAATCCCTAAATAATTGCATGTTTTTGCTTGGGGGGAGTGAATGAGCGAAGAAGAAGGTACCACTTTGATTCAAGAGCAGAGCTTCTTTGGCAGCCTGTTAGTTAGGAGGTGACAGCAGCTTTATGTCTGGAGAAAAGTGTTTAAATGGGAGCAAAAGTGAGAGTATGCGATGCACGGGAGTTTGTGTGTACTTACTACAGGCGCTGCAAGTGAAGCAGTGGTCGTGGTAGAGGCTACCCATAGCCTGGCAGGCTTGATTGGCTCCATACACTGCCTTATTACACTTCACACACAGCCCTGGAACAGAACACAAACAAGAAGACACACATTTAACCAACATGGCTGTCGCGGTTCAGGTTAATTCATGTTACTACAGCACAAGATATTAATTTCAAATACAAAAACAAAAGGTTATTTCATCAGTTTCTGGAGAGAGGGAAGAGAAAACTTCAGGAAGCTGGTTTAGACTGAAAGGGGAAACACATCAGTATTTGCTTATTTGACTTGGCTTGAAGACTTAGAAGTCTATTAATAAAAGAGCTGATAAGAATCAGAGCAGTCCTACTTTTACAGCATACACAGTTAATGTGGCCCAATATCAAGACATGGGAGTGTAGTTAATATTTATACACACTCATGTCCAAGTCGGTGTTATTTTTTCTCTCTCTCTCCCTCTCTCTCTCTCTCTCGTTGGGTGAAGATTACTATTTCTGTCCTTTCAAAAAGCCAGTCACATGATGGCACGCCAGGAACATTACATAACTTCTTTGACTCTGGACAGCTCCTGAGCAACACAAGGTTACCGTGTGATCAATATGCAACTATTTATACCGAGAGCTGCATGAGGATTGAGAGACTTTCCAGAGAACCCTCCTCTGAGCAGAAACAGTAGGACATGGTATAATAAGGCAAACTGACATATGGACCGCCATCGCTGCTGACTGATGGGCTGTTAAATCAATCACCTACAGTGAGATATGACTACCTAATTGTTAAAACAGAATGGGCGATGACACCGATGGAGGATGAAAGTGAGAGCTCGAGTTTCTCTTTTAGTGAGGGGGAAGTTAAGTAAAGGCAGGCATGAGGTTATTTGCGTGTGTTTTTATAGAAAAACTCCCCAGAGACTGAGAAATGGAGCTCAGCAGAAGAGAGTGTTACAGCCCAGCCCAGCCCAACCTAACACAGCTCAGCTCCTCCAACACTGACAAAGAAACTTCTGTTTCCATTGTATCCAACACTCATCATATGACTGTGTCCTCCACAAACATGCTGTTACATTTAATAGCCCTCATCAAATGATTCTCAAAACAGACTTCCAGTAATACAGTTTGGCTATATATAAATATATTTATAATTCAGCTAAACCTCTCCTGATGCCACCACAGAGTGCACATGATCAGGAGCCCCACTGGCTGGAAAGAAGATTTAGAGATGACAGAGGGATATTATTAGAAAGCCAAAGAATGTTGCTCTTATGTAAGCTTTTTGTTTACATGAAAACATGATAAAGCAGTCATACGAAGACAAATATACCAAATTGAATAAGTCAAGATCAAATCTCAAGTCTTCTTTAAAAAAAAAGAAAAAAAGAAAACACACAACAGAAAAAAAGGGTACAAATACAGTACAGAACACTTTTCTTTTTACGTTTGATTTGTATGCACTACAAGGGAAAAGAGGCTAAAAGTATAGTGTCACTTTATTTTCCTGTTTTAAAACTTTAAAAAAAAAAACCAACCAAACTAAAAAACCCACTTCCAACTCTCAGTGGATGGTTAAGCCACTGTTACTCACTGTTGCAGTTTGTGCTTCAATCACTTTAACATGAGTCAGAACGCCTACATTAACTTAGATGAACACATCCACCACATGAACTCTATAAAAGACACACGCATGAATGCAATACTTTCTAATCAGCTCACACATACACATCACACCCAGAAGTGACAAGTGACACAGCATACCAACTTCTGCCAGTTACTGTAGCACATATACACACGCATGCACACAGATAAAACCATGCAGATGTGAGCATGGGAGCACATCACATTCACATACTTGATAAAAAATAAAATAAATAAATCAGCCTCCAAAAGGCCTGCCAGAGCAGAAGCCAAGAATCCCTGGGAAGAGTTAAGATGAAGCTTTCCACTCAACAGCCAGATGGGATAAATTAATCCTCCATCTTAACGCAACACTAAAACTCTCCACTGGATGCATGTGTATGTGAAAGTTAGAGGAAGAGGCCAGGCAGAACTCTGGGATGTCGCTTCTTTCTTGAAAGAACTCCTCCATAAATCTAACATCCTCTCAAGTTCTTGCAGCCAAGGACAAAGCTGCATCCACAAACCTGTCCCTAAATTTCTCAGACTGTCTGCTCATCCATTCAAGCTGCACCACAGGCACCCCTAAACTCGTCTGGGACACCCCCCGCCCCTCCTCTTTGTATCTCAAGACCTCATTTCTGAAATTCCTCACTCTCTTCCTTCAGACATTCCTCAGTGTTCCCTTGGTGCAGCCATTGGCAATGAACTCATTTTCCCAGAACCTCCAACTGCAGTTAATGCCAATCAGCACGGTATGCAAACGACATAGCCCAATATATGCAGGCATATATCAGTAACTTCCTAGGCGTCCATATATGTGGACATCACATTTTGGGTAGTCCAGACCAAAATACAAAATTTTGCTCTACAAGGGCCTGATATCCACTTTCGAGGGCATTATACTGCCACTGTCCTATCGAAATTTAAAGCGAATGTCCTCATATGTGGATCTCATTTTCCACAGAAACAAAAATCAGGTAAGAAAATCAAAAAAAAAAAAAAAAAAAAAAAAAAAAAAAAAAAAAAATCACATAAGTCTGTTTTTACATTCATCAGATCCCAATCAGCCCAAATAGCAAAAAGAAATTAAAAATGCATGCCATGAAAGAGTTCGGGTCTTAGGAGGTTAATATTCAAACACTACTACAAACGATTTACAAATGAAAACATTAAAAGAGCTCAAAAGAAGGATTTTTCTGGAGAAACTTAAGCATGTAAAAAATAGACACTACACTAATTCTCCCCCCCCTCTGGTATAAGTGGTGACTCAGAGAATGAGCCATGGTCTGGTGGGAAACGCCATATAGGAACTGTGTGGGCTATGTAGGACAGTGTGTGAGAAAATAAAGGCATATATAGCATCATTTTAAAATCTTCAACCCCGGCCTGTTGCACACCATGCTCTCCCACACATCCGTGTTGCGTTGGCTATTTGTGCACCTCATCAGTGACTGTGACGTATGCCAGAGGATCTTTCCTCACACACCAATATAAGCACGTTTGGGGGGGGGCAGAGGATGGCGAATTACATCTGTGACATTCCAGCAGGAAATTCCTAAAGCAAGGATTCATGGGTGGGCTCCATGTGCATGTGTCGGGGTCTCCTACTCTCTCCCTCCCCACTATGTTTCTCTCTTGAATCCTATTTTCAAAGCTGACTTTGGCTTTGAACACCTGAGGATCTGCATCTGTGATTACAGCCTATCAGCTGATCTCAAAGGCAAGCATCTGTTTTTGTATTTTGTTTTTCTCCCCAGCATGTATTCATCTTCTGATAGCACCTGCAGTCTGGAGAGAGCAGCTTCAGTGCTGCATGCACCAACAGAAAACCAGAATATGCAGTTTTTCTTTCCAAACTCAACAAGTTGAGAGCAGTGGCTTGTTTGTTCTTCATATGACCCCAAATTCTAACATTTACAGTCACAGTGATCAACTTAAACCAAAGCAATCTCATAACCTCTGTGGTTTGTCTATTTGTTAAATTGTTAGCAGTAATTACTCAAATGTTGACAGATATATCTAAAAATTTTCCAGAGATGGAGCTGGAGATCTGGGAATTTCTTTTAAGTGCTCATATATTGACAAATTTATATCAAACTGAATGGGAGACATTGTAGTCTTTCATGTGCTTGAGTTTGGTGCATGCACTAACCTGACAGCTTGCTTACACTAAGCGCAATTTTAAAAAAAAAAAAATGTGCAAGCACAGGTCTGTGTCAGTGACATCATTCTAGTGTCAATCAAACAAACCGGATGTGGGAGGAGCATCAATACAATTACAAACTTAATGCCCCACAGATCCAAAGTGATAAAGCTCTAAGTACAGAGTTAAGTGCCTCAATAGTAATCAATTACATCCCTGAGATGAGATAAGAGGGTAACAGTCTTCTTTCTGGCCTCTGACATTCTTTTACTGCCAAAGGGTTTGTTGTGGGTAGGCAATTAAGCAATTACATGAGACATGACAAATTAGAAAATTATTCTGTCTGCATTCCACAGCGGAAAAGGGGGAAAGGACCACCACAGCATCGTTAGACGTGCAGTTTCACAGACAAAAAAAAACAAACAAACAAACAAAAAAAAACTGTTGGCATGTATTCATGTCACCGAAAAAGAAACACACAAGACCTGCGTCTGCAACAGAAATCCACAACAGAAGGATTACAAAAGCTGACAAAGGGTACATGTGTCAATGAATGAAGCAAGTGACCAACTTGTCTCATTCACTGGCACATGTAGCCTTTGTTGTTCTTCTGTTCTGGGTTTCACATGTCTCATGTTGGTTTATGTTTTGGACTGTGGTTTGGTGGTTCAGTTGCCCAACTGGCAGAAATCCCCTTGTTAATACTTGCAATCTGAATTCTTACCAAAGTAGTCAGCCTTTGGCTGGGCATCCATCTCTTTTTCCAGTCGCTTAGTGAGGGCTTCTAATTTTATTTCAGCTGCTGAAGGACTTTGTTCAGGTGGATGTGTGAGGACGGACTGACAGGGTAGCTGGACAGGCTTAGAGGAGCCCAGGACTTCAGTTTCAGCACTGGTGGTCTGTCCACAGGCAGGCATTTGGATCTGACCTTGACCCTGGATGATGCTTTTGGAGACACTGCTGAGGTTTACAGCAGAAGATGTCACCTGGGCTTTGGGCTGAGGCGTTTCAGAAGTTGTAGAAAGGACAGAGGGGGCTGCCACGGGACCATTATGGCTGGCAGATGGTTTAGAAATTGGCGGTGGCGTGTAATGGGACACAGGCTTGGTGGAGGGCTGCTGCACATGCAATTCAGCTCCTCCTGTGAAGGCACTCAGAGGCAGGATAGGGGCCAGGTCTGGTTTTGCTGAGCCAGAGGGCTCTCCGACCCACCCTTTAACTGGCCCAGCAGGAGATGGTGGACTTCTATTGACAGGTGAAGAAATGGCCTGATTCTGCTGGGATGGAAGACTGTTGAAGGTAGAAGGTGCCTGGGATAGGTGCTGGGATGCACTGCCGCTCCCAGACCCAGACAAAGATGGGGCAGGCTGGCTGTCTCTGGATGGGGCCCAAGCAGGCGGCTGGCTCACTGGATGACGCGCATGAGAAGGGTTTCCAGAGCTAGGCGGGGAAGGGGTGGTATGCTGGTATGAATGGGGCTCCAAGCGCTCCTTACTGTCGTAATTGTTTCCGTACTCGTAAGCCCTGCCGGTAGGAAGTTCAGACTGGATACCCGTGTGGTGTCTCTGGCCATCAAACTGTGCGTACTGACTCCCAGCAGCGGCGCTCGGCACAGGGCCAGATAGTAGTGGGGGCTTCGCAGCAGCTTCACCCGGCTGTCTGTAACTGTTGATGGGCGGTCTGTCTTTGGTGTAATGCATGCTGCTGTGACCTCCGTTCATTTTAATGGCCTCGTTGTTTCTGGCCATCTCCTCCTGGTGTTTCTGCATGTGTATTTTAGTCATTTTAGAGGCAAAAACTCTCCTCGTCTCTTCAAAGTCGGGGTTATTTCCCGCATCCCTCCTCATTCGAAACAAGCCATCCCTGGATGCTTCATACATGTTTAGGTCCTCGATAAACTTGCTCGCCTCGAGCCCTAAATCCTCGTATTTATCCATTTTTAAAAAGGCGTATCGGCTCTGCTTCAGTAAAGTTACAAGTAGTTGTATCTAGCCCAGCTTAAACACAAATATCCGCAAACTGTACAGTCGGTAGTCCAACAGCTCGCAGTGTTGAGAGAAGAAAATAAACTTTCCCCCCCCGCCTGATATTTCCGACCTTTCCCCGTCCTTTAAACAGTTCGAGCTCCACGTCCTCCTCGGTGAAACCGTCCGTCCGTGAAACTCAGCTCTGCCCCAAAGAAGCCGCCGTCCGTCTGGTTATAAATGTGAGCCGATCCCAGATCCGATACCCCCGGACGACCCCACAAACCGCCCCCTCCTCCTCCTCCTGTTGCTGCTGCTGCTTTACAGCTTCATTCAAAAACTTTGTCTTTCGCACCTCTGAAAGAAAAACTACTAGAAAGCAGTCAAAAACAGCTGGACTGTGATTAACGTCGCCACGTTTAGCCCTTAGAAGTTAACCCAAACCGCCAGAGAACCGCTGGGGCACCGAGCCGTACGTGGCCGCCGGGTCGACAGTTGGGACTTAACGACGGAGCAGTTCGTTCCTTTAAAGGCACAGCGCTCAAATCAAGTAGGACAAGTACAAGTAAGATAAGAGCTTTCCCCCCACACACCAGCCATTAATCAGCGTTATTTTAAAATAGCTCAGCTCGTAGGCATCCATTCTGTTAACTGTTCCATACATCATGTGTCATCTTCAAAAATATCACCGAGTTGACTCAATTCCCGTTCTTCTTCGAGGAAAAAGATGAAAAAAAAACCATTCCACTTCCCTAACCTCCACTAACTTTTATTTTCATTGTTTCATTGTTCTTAAACTGGACGTTTTTTTAATTTATTTTTACATTTTATACCCTTATTGATAACTTCACATTTCCATGGAAGGACGTGTGTTATTGTTGCCTTTATTTAAACAGGCTACAGGGTGCAATTATAATCCTGACAATAGTGGGTTCACTGTTGAGGATAGAAAAAATGAAGACAATTTGTATATGGAAATAAAAGAAGGCAGAAGCTGGAACTTGAAATTACTCAAAGTAACGTGTTACTTGTTATTAAACAGCACTGGTAAAATAAGCTTTAAAAAGTAAATAAAGTAGTATACCCCCCTGACACAACTGCTTAAACTAGTCCCACTTCTCATAACAATCTGTGCAATTTAATATTCATAAAGCTGTACAGTAACTACTCCATGGGTGTGTTTTTATGTGGTTTGGGTATTAACAGGCCTGTCTGTTTATGGCTGAATGACATCACACATTCCTGTTCATGCAAAACACACACACACACACACACACACACACACACACACAGTGTAACCCCTTTGCATTGTGTCCTGACCCGTCTGGAATATTTGAGGCAGAGTTGGGGTACAGCAGGACAAACTCATAATGTGTAGACAGAAAATATTTTATGTGTCCTACATAAAGCCTGAGTGTGCTTATATTGTCTGACAGCCACAGTTATTGTGAAAAAATATACATATATATATATGAAGCCTGGTGGCATAATAAAAGTAAAAGGTTTAGCCTGAAGAAACAGTCACTGTAATGCAATCCCCCCCTTTAAGCAGGAGGCTTAACTTGCTTTACTTACCCCTTAAACACATTATCAGAACAGCTGGGCGCACTATTGCTGCAAAGAAGGGGAAAAGGGACAAACTAGAGCAGCTGCTCAAATGTGTTATTGCTTAAATAAATTGAGCAGCATCCACAAAGTTATAAAATATTATTTATTTCAAATAAAGATGCAGTTGCAGCATGTAGTGTGGGACATTTATGAATATGTCCAGATTTTTATATCCAAAATGTTGTTAGCATGGCACTCGGACATGAAATTGCTGTGAGTGTCCTGGATTTGAACCCTGGATGTCTTGTACAAAACGTAATAAAATAAACATTTGAGAAAGCATCATAAAAGTGACAAAATTATATCTCCAGACTGACTTAAATTAAAACCTATGTATTTTGAATATTGTCTGTGTGCCATCCATAATATTAGTGTTGCCGTGTTCTGCATTTACTTTGCTAAATATCTATGGGGAAAATCCAAGCATGTGGTGACAATAACTCTGGAAAACATGAGCTCATTTAATTTCACCCGTTATGTTAATTGTGTCATTAGAGCCTCATTAAATGAAAAAAAAAAAAAAAGGATATAAACAAACAAACACACAACCAAAAAAAAAGCCAGGTTTCAGACTCCCTACATGTTCATGGTTACATCAGAGGGGACAGTGTCAACAGTTAACCTTTTTTTTTTTAATAACACTATTATTTCCAGGAATCCAAAGCTCTGTTGTTACTCTTTTATAAGGATATCTGCCAAGGCATTTTGTAAAAAAAAGCAATGAAATTGTAGCAGTTAATGAAATCTGCCCACTGATAATGCCATATATTCTTAAACTAATGATCAGAAGTCTTTTTTTGTTGTTGTAAGGCATTAACACTTCCATAAAAGCAGATGCAGTTTGTGAAATGTTTGCTTTTACTTTGAAGCATTAGCCGTAACAACTCTATGTGCCAAGACACAACAGTTTGACTGGTTAGATGGAAATAGATGGAATTAATAGACATGTTTGAAAAACCAGCATGTAAAGATGGATGAAAGCAGAACAAAGGAAGAATGAACACTGGTCAATGCTTTATGATACTGCCTTGGATGGCTTTACAGTGAGGACATCGGTTTGTTTGTACTTAGATTATACATGGATCCTTTCAATACAAAACAAAACAACTGAGTAATTGTTCCTCTGCACAGAGAGGGATATAGCCGGCACAGTAAATATATTAAATTCACAAAAGACAAACATGATCTAGAGTGGATTATCTTAAACCATTTCTCCTCATTTCTTTACATTTTACTTCCAAGCAGCCAGACTTTCTCATTTTTCCAAGTGGTCTTGAGCAGTATTTCTTCAAGCTTTCTAAAAGTCTTTTCATTTTCAGTCCAGTCCTTGTACCCGACCTTTTTCAGATGAACATTTTCTTTTTTGTTTTGTTTGTTAAAGCCACTCAAGACTGACCTGTGAATCATTCAAGCATAAAAATAGCACCTAATTCACGGGATGTATATTGTGTTCTACACATTAGCCTGTTTCGCTTTCATTTCTTTAGCCCAAGGTGTTTTTCAGAAAGTTATTAGTTGTAAACTTCACATATCTCAGCATGGTGTGCAGTGTCCTTAAAAATTAGAGGAAACTGGACAGGTGAAGGACAAAAAAAAAAGTCCAGTCTAGAAACTATCTACAGCAGATGAACTGAAGATATCTTGCAAGATAATGAGCTGTGGCATTACAACGTCCCCCTGTGGGAACACACAGCCCCAGTCCAGGGACTCGACTGCTGCAATGGAGGGCGACCAGGACTGCGCCGCTGCATGCTCCACCCTTATCCGCCTCACCAGCAGAATTTCTCAAGAGGCAGAGGAGTGATTTAGTTCAACTCATCAAAGACAATCCATGCTGTACAGTTCTTGTGTAAGAAAGGGTATGACTGCGATCTGAAGAGAAAGTGAGTCACAGTGGATTATTGTTGCCTTTTCAATGATCCTCGTCGTCATGGAAACTGCAGAGATGACAAAAAGTGTTAAATGATGCCATGAGCTGAAAGTGACAAAATGAATGCATCACTGCAGTTCAGATCAAATTTATTCAAAGGGGCTAACTTTAGTCCAGGAAGGATTTTCTATCATGTCACTCAGAC
Organism: Oreochromis aureus; assembly: GCF_013358895.1. Taxonomy (NCBI): domain Eukaryota; kingdom Metazoa; phylum Chordata; class Actinopteri; order Cichliformes; family Cichlidae; genus Oreochromis; species Oreochromis aureus. Next base: position 7,311,804 of record NC_052952.1, on the reverse strand, counting down.
TGCTCTAAACAACAGTTACACTGTTGCTCTCTTTAATGAAACAGCAACTCGGGGCCCATTTTTGAGGCACCTCAAGTTCAGACATGCTTATTAGCTGCTGTTACCAGTGAGAAAAGTAAATGAAGGTGTGAAAAGAGTAAAAAAGGAAGAGATCAGGGGATTAAAAACAAACTCCTCCTGGTTCTCATGGCTATTTTAAAACAGACAGTTTGAATGTGTGATAAAGAGATGAGCACAGTGAAGGTAAATGCCTCTGTTTCTTTGTCTCGCTTTGTTTTGGGTTGCGACAGCATCAAGCCATTGTGTAAATCTAAGACAATGAGAAAAACAACGAACAGAGTTAAAGTTCTTTACTCCCCTCTAACTCCTGGTTTCACTTCCTGTTATTCTGTCTCTCTCGTGAGCCTCTTCCTGTCACCTGATGCTGAGAGATAAAGCACAGAAATATGGGAAAAGGATTGAGGGGGTCAGTAAGAAACATTTTTTTTGTGTGTGTGTCTGCGCATTTTAAAAATTCAGCAATAGTAACTAAAAACAATATATACAGCAAGCAATGATTTTATCAGTTGCAAGCTGGCCAGTATGATTCCTATCAAATTAAAAGCATGTCCTTAGCAACGCTTTAGCTATTACCCATATAGCTTTCAAAAACTCAACTAATCGGAGATGTGGGCACAATAACTTGCTGAAGAGAAATGGTTTTACATATCAAGTTAATGCTTACTCATACTCATTCCAGATAGGCCAGTGGGCGTGTTCACAGATAGATTTCAGTGCCTCTGGTGTGTGCGCTCTGCCAGGACAGCGCTAAGGGCTGAGTCATGTTGGTCTAACGTCAAGACACAGAGCTGATGAATAGGCACAGTTGGTCATGAGGGGCAGAACAAATGATGCGGTGGCAAGGTTAAAAATCCCCCGACCACACGAGGCCCTTCAGTTAACTCCAGCCAGCCAGGGTTCACGCAGCGCCACATCCAGTAGCCAAATGGCAGTCTATGTCTGTGCAGCCAAAAAACAAAAAACAAAACAGGGCCGGAGGTGCACACAAGTGCTGATAAGGCAAATCACAGCTGCATGACTTGGCTGAGACGTGCACTGGTAGATTGAGAGGTGTGAAGCTGTGGGTGCGATGCTTAAGGTAGAGAATGTGAACAATGACTGGAATCTAAAGTGGTCTTTGGGTGGAGGTGAAGTCCTGAATAATGGGGAGTCTGATTTAGAAAAGATAGGTGCTGCATTAAAGAGACTGGAAACCTGCAGTTGCTCTTTTATTAAAAATAGAAAACATAAATAAAATGTCTATATAGATATTTACATGGATATTATTGAATTTTTATCTAAACTGACGTTCAGCCTTTCACGTTTTCTTAAATAGATTTTTAAAAAGTCCACCTCTTTTGTCTGTCTCAAAAGCATTGGTGAACAATCCAGTGTCACTCATCAACAAGGAAGTTGATGAGAGCAGTCCTGGGAGACAAGATGGCTCTCTTTATGTTGCGTTCGCTCAGAAACTTCTGTCCGACGGGGCTCTCGAGAACCAGCTGCTGTACCCGGCTGGTATCTTTGGACACCTGCACAGGGACGGTCACCATGCCACAGGACTTGTTGTTTATCTAAGAGCAAGAAACAGAAGGCGAGAGTTGAGAGAAGTTACTGAAAGGTTTTTTCATTTAGTTATTTTGAAAAACAAAAGTTCTGCCATTGAAAGTTGTATTATAAACTACCTCCTGGCACAAAACTCCTAAAATAGCAGACTCCACCTTTTCCCTCTACATATACAGTGCATCCTTTAAAACACATAGTTAGTGGTACGCATGGTAAGGACACTCGGTCTTGTATGTTTGGAAGCAAGTGTATGTGTGCACACGCTGAACATGATGCTGCTTTTAGAGGTGGTTGTAAATTAAGGGTGTGCACGCTTGTGTGTGCGTGTGCTCGGGATTGGCCTCCATTCTGGGACAAACCCGAGTACGTGATTAGAGGACTGAGAGAGTGAGGAAACCCACAACAGAGCGCTCAGTCTAAGGGAAAACCACCAGAACCATCATCATTATCATCATCATCATCGAGCAATGGAAGCTCAAATATATATACAGTGCGTGTGACTCAGAGATGTGTAAAAGAGTATTATTTTCACTAAGACACGGAAAATACATATGGAGTATTGTGAGAACAGAACTGGGCACACCCACCCGCACTCAGACGTGTGCTAGCCTAACCATAAACACTACTTCTTCTTGCTAAGGTAACCCTTACCTAACTGAGTATTTACACAGAAATGTGCTGATTTCCCAAAATGTCACTGCAATGAGATTTATATCTCTGTAGTGGGAATAGAATAAGTAGACACACCCATTTCTGTCTCATGTTTCTCGTCTCTTTTTCCATGTAAAACTCAAGTGAAAGAGCAGCGCTGTTATTCAGCTTAGTGTTTGTTGAAATCACAGGTGTGTGTGCGTGTGAGAAGGGATTAGCAGGTTCTCTCAGGGGGATACTACCTCCTAAAAGAGAAAATAGTCCCATTACAGCAGTTGGAGCTTTTATCTATTAGCCTAGTGGATATCCAGGGCAGAACGAAGAATAGCACTCTGATACAAATGGATTTTCTTAAAAAAAAAAACACACACACACAAAAAAACACTATCACAGCTGGATACGTCCTCTGATTGTCTGTGCATGTTGAAAAACACAGACACTTGATGTACTCAGCTCAGAACCAGTCACAGGCTTCATTTTGGCTAACAGGCGTTTTTTAATTGCTTTTTTTGTAAAGAAAGAACACGAGTGAGTGAGTGACAGCAAGGCAGGAACTCTGTTCTTAACTTTTAATTACTGACCAACTTGTCTTTTTAACTTTAAGCATAGTGTCCGACATGCCGACGCATAAACACAAACAGGTACGCACCGACTTGTAAAGACATCTACATGCGCGCGCACATACACACAGAGGCTAATCATAGGCTCTCCTGAAAATTACAGACTATGGAAGTAATCATGGAAGTAAAAGTGGAGAGTTTTAGGAAATGCTAGAGGATGTATGAAAAAAACAGGCATATTCATTTTACTAAAGTTCTGTATATAAACTCACTGGCCACTTTGTTAGGTACACCTTGGTAGTACTGGGTTGGACCACCAAAGGTGCTCTACTGGATTGAGATCTGGTGACTGGTGGCATTTGAGTGCACATTTAAAGGGACAGACATGAGCATCAGCAATACTCAAGTAGGTGTTAAAACAATGGTACTAATTGGTACTAAGGGACTAGTGTGTGCCATTAGAACGCCATCACCAGCATTATTTATGGATACATGTGTTTTGTCTTTTTTGTTTGTTTTTTTTTAAACACCAAATTCTGAACCTAACATCCAAATATCACAGCAGAAATCAAGACATTTCTCCAATCTTCTGTTGTCAGGTTTGTGTCTCCTCCCAGTGTCAAACTGGAATCTTCTGCATGTTAGGTAAATGTGCTAACCACCATAATATGGAGTGTTCCCTGATTGTTACTCGTGGTTATTTGAATTCCTGTTGCTTTCCTATCAGCTCAAAGCAGTCTGGCCATTGACCCCTGACCTCTGGCATCAACAAGGTATTTTCACCCAGAGAACTTTTGCTCAGTGGATAGTTTCGCTTTGTCAGACCATTGTGTGTAAACTCCAGAGATAGTTGGGTGGGAAAATCTCAGTAGTTTCTGAAATACTCAGACCAGCCCATCTGAACCAACAATCATTCCATATTCACTTACATCACCTTTCTTCCCCATTTTGATGCTCAGTTTGAACTTCAGCAGGTTGTCTTCACAATGTTAACATGTACAAATGCAATGACCAACAAAAGAAAAGGAATTAGGAAATGTAAGCGCTTCATTTAACCATGACAACCATTTATTTCTGTATTTATTGTTCGGTCACTGAGTCAGAACCTTCAGCAGTGCTGCATATTGACTGAGTTCACGTTTATCTGAACTTACCAGTACAGACAATTCCACAAAGTCAGGTACCTCCAGATACTCTGGGTCCACAGTCGGCCAGGACTGCTGCAGGACATCCCCTCCATGTTGGAGGATGGGGCTGAGGGGCTGTTTCACCTGGCAAAGACCTGGGAAAGACCCAACAAGGACAATATTTGCTGACTCTCAGGAAACATATGCGGAGGTACAAAAGAGTCAGCCAGAAAAAATTTTTTTTTTTTTTTTAAAGAAAGAAAAAGTTATATATATATTTTATTTTATAGCTCTGCGGATGACTTTAATGTTGCTTGTATAGGTTAATCTTTATGCTGAGACAACATCTCGGTAATGGGTCACACAACAACAACGCAGCTATTCTTACAGCAAGCTCCTGTCCTCTGGAGGCCCAAGGGAAGGATGTGAACTTCCTCTATCCTGCACTGTGTGTGTAAAATTACGAAGAACGGCTCAGAGAGTAAAGTACAGAGTGCGACAGAGGTCACACGTCTTGTATGTCCTGTTTATAACGCTCTGCATCGGTGGTTCTCAGACTGTGGGGGCAAAACATGACGAACACGTACCGGGGAAACTATGCAGTGAAACTCGAGTAAGCTGAATAACTGAGGATTTTCATTCATTTATTTATTTATTTACTTTAAATGGGGGGTGAGGGGTGTAAGGGAGGACAATAAACAAAAAGTTTGCTGATGCTACCGTGCTGAACTTAGTTTCACTAAAAAACAACTTAAACGTGTGTGTTGGACGTCATCTTCTCACAGCTTCTATAGCTTCTTCTGCTATACGTACATGAGCACACACAAACACAAAACATGCTTACTGACACTCATTAAAACCAGCACACACACTTTACGCTTTCCTTTCAGCTGGACTCTGTTTTTCCGGTTCTCTCCTCTGTCAGCTGTGTGCAGAAAGCTCGTGTCTGTGCATCCATGAAAAGAAAAGGATGTCCTCCGGGCAGCACAAGGGCACGCTTCCACACGAGACACAGAAAGTGACGCTAGAGCTTCCTTTCTGTTGTTTAGCTGCTACAAAAGGCTTTCAGCACTGTTTATTTCAGGTTGAGTGTACTGATCATCACCACTCATCGTTGGGCGTTCACTGGTGTAAATTAGATGTTTAGCAGAGGCCGCTTCCTCTTTTACAGCTATTTAAATTTCAATTGGCAAGCAGCTAAGTGTAAGACATGGTTTGTTCAATCTCCGTTCCTCATCATGTGACACATTTCTTCTTTACACTAAATATGTGCATGAACTTCACCAACCTGCCCAAAGCTCAGAAGCTAAGTGAGGGGCCATGGGTGCTGTCATCATAACCAGGGCAGCCAGAGCTTCCTCAAACTCCACGCTGTGTTGCAACAGCCTGACTGTTGCACTCTAGACACACAGAAGCAGTGGAAAAAATGTGATTTCCAGTGTGTTCAGTTTTTAAACAATAATTGTACCATATTTTCAGCCAGTACTGTGCAAAAAGTCTTAAGTCACGCCTCATTTATTCATATTTTGCAAGGAAAATGGGAAATAGGTGCAATGGTTCACTGAAACATGTGAGAACATTGATGGAAGTACAGTATAGAAGGTAAAACAGAGTTTGTACAATGAGCTTAAAAGTCGATCACTTTTATTCTTCAACAGCCTGAACTCTCTTAGGCAGCTTTCTTGTCATTTCTTTAAGTAGTCTTTAGGAAGAGTTCTCCAGGCATCTTGAATGCTATTTGGATGTTCGCTGCCTTTTGTTCTATTCAGTGTTAGGATGACCCCACACTGCCTCAACAATGCTGAGGTCCAGGCTTTGAGGAGGCCAATCCATGACTGATTGATGTTTTTCTATGCAGGTATGCTTTTACTGCACTGGCAGTGTGTTTGAGATCATTGTCATGCTGAAAAATGAAGCTTCTTCCAATCAAGCACTTTCTCGATGGTGGATCAAATTCTGATTCTACTTTTTTTTGGACAAGATCTCCAAGACCATTGGCTCTCAAACTATGACAGAGCTTCAACCGTGTTAAAGATGACTGTAGACACTGTTGCATCTCTCTCCGGACTCCTCTTTACATATTAACAACAAAAATTTCAGTTAGGTTCATCACCCCATCAAACATGCTACCACTGATTCTGATGTCATACCTCAGCTATTTGTCCCTGCCTTAAGAATAGCTTCTTGAGAGCTACCCTAAGACCTCTCAGGTCCCTTTGTCAGGTCTTTTCTGCATTTGTTTTCCTATTTCTTAAGGACGTGACTTTAGATGTTGCTCATCTGATTTATTTATTTATTTTTAGCCAAGTTAGCCAAGTTTTAGGCTAATAGCGCTTGGTGCAAAAATGCAATTTTATGCCTGTCAAACTATGTTATCTTAGGCATTTTTCATAGATTCAACGAAAGAAACTGAAACTGGACTGAAAATGAGTGAAAAAACAGCCAATTTCCAAAGAAAAACCTTGAAAGACTTTCAGAAACCCTGGAGAACCATCGCCTGTGACCACATTAAAAAATTACAAGGGGAAGTCTGGCTCCTTGGAAGTAAATTATAAAGAAATAGCTGGTGGCTCAAGACTTTTTGCACAGTACTGTCCTTCAAGGTATAAGAGAGCACACTCACGCTCAGTGTGTTAGTGAGTCCCATTAGGCGAGATATGGCTGCGTTGAAAAGGAAGTCCTCTGTGAAGTGAGTCGTCACCTGAAAACACCAACAGAGAAACACGGCACAGTCGGTGAGTAAAAACGACAGTCTGAGGCTTTATGATGAGTTTCTGGATCCTAGACATACGGCTGCTTCCAGATGGGTTGGTGTTGTCACTTATTATTACTGAGTGTGCCTCTGATGAATCACTGGAAAACAATAACAGGTTCAGAAGACGGGCCTTATCGTCATGTGGACCAGCTGAAGCCACAAAGCGAGTCAACATTCCCCTGCTCAGCTTTCAGGGAAAAGGGAGCCATTTGGGAGGGTCCACAGGGAGCAGGTTTATCAAGGAGGCTTTTGAGGGACAGATCAAAGGACAGCCTCGGCTTTGAGGGCTTAGGGCAAACAGCCTGAGGTCCTTTAAAAGCAATGGCCTTGAGGTGGGAGGCGGGGGGTAGAGAGCGACTATCAAACCTGCCAGCCAGAGAAGGCTATTTATAAAGTGTGAAAGGAGACACAGTTTAAAATCAATTTCCAGCGCCTTCTGCTGCTACCCTTTATTCCGGGGGTTTCAGGTTGCGACGGATGTTTAGTATTGAAATGCCACAACTCAGGATTTTGTACTGCGACTGTGTAACGAGTGATCTATTACTTGCTGTCATTCGGTACCTTATAAATGAGAAAAGACTTCTTAACGTGTCTTCCAACTGTAACAAAAGGCTGAAGGAAATTATTAACAACTTTAGCACAGATAAGAGGAACAAGCTGAGAGCCAAATTCAAAACTGAGCAAAATGACAGATGCAATATGTTGCTGAAGGACAGTGAACGTTAAATCTGGGTGACAACCCGAGATTTGACAATGGGCACATATCTGACCCCTGCTGGTGAGAAGTGCTGCAATATGTCACAGTTTAATGTCACAATGAGACACTTTAAGCCAGGGGTGTCCAACTCCAGGCCTCAAGGGCCGGTGTCCTGCAGGTTTTAGATATCACCCTGGGTCAACACATCTGAATCAAATTATTAATTCATTACCAGGCCTCTGCAGAACTTCAAGACATATTGAGGAGGTTATTTAGACATTTAAATCAGCTGTGTTGGATCAAGCACACATCTAAAACCTGCAGGACACTGGCCCTCGAGGCCTGGAGTTGGACACCTCTGCTTTAAGCCATATATGGGAAACAAATGTTTATTAATTATTTGACTAATTAACTTATTTATTGGTTGACTTCTGGTGTTGGTTGTATTATGCGAATGGTGCCATGTTTAATATTGTTGGCCCAAGACAAATTTCACAGACAGCCTAAAGGCCTTTACACACTGGATGTGGAAAATCTGTGCAAATATTTTGTGAGTTAGAAATATTTTTGGGATTCACCCGTTCTCAGCGGAGCTGTTCACACCTACAAATTTGAAGCACTGAGTTTTTCCGAACCAAGCTCGATTTTTCGGATCTGAATAAACACAATTGATATATCAGACTGCATTTGGGAATAAATGTGCTCATAGCTCAAAATGATGATATGGAAATAGTAAAAGAATACTATTATACCTCAGACACACAGATGTGATCCTAGCTCTGTCAAAAAGAGCTTAAACTGTCCCACTGACATAAAATATGGACGAAAGCGGCCGTTATACAGCTTCAACTCCTGGATCAAACCATTAAATTTCTGCCTTCTGCTGCGTTCTAGTGAGAATCGGATGAACCCAGAATCTCCGTTTCTTCCCTTTCTTGTTTAGAGACATCAGGACCAACTCATCATCACAACGCGCTTGGTGTGTAAAGGCCTTTAGGCTGCAGAGCAGTTACCTCTTGAATTGCGTAGTTCTTGTTCTCCCAGATCTTTTTGGCCTCTGCGAGCTCTTTCTTTTTCAGCAGTCTGGGGTTGGGGACATCTCCGAGCTGCCGTGCTGCTCTCAGCTTGGTCACCAGCTGCCACAGTCGAGACTGCCATCGCAGAACGCCAGCAAGAGCATCGGCTGGAGTGGGTCAACACACACAAGACAAAGAGCATGTTTTTACAAGATTTATTTCATTTCAAACTTCACACATCATGAGTAACTTAAGGTGTCTGTGTAATTTTGCAGACTCTTCTCTTCTCACTCTTAGCATTCCACAGGATGTCCTGTTCAGGCGGTGCCGCATAGAGGATGTATAGTCGTACTGTGTCCACGCCGTACTGCTGGACCACGTCTTGGGGGTCCAGCCCGTTGTGTTTGGACTTGCTCATCTTCTCCCACGTCACCTCAACGCGACCGCCACTCAGAGCCACTGGCTCCTTATCTGGAAGAAGCAGGATGGGGTCAGAGATAGCTGGGATCAATAGACGTCCTACTTTGATAACTAGTAGTATCTCTCGTTTATCTTGTTACCAATCAATAAATCCTTAAATGCTAACTATAAGAGAGCGTTTTGGTATCTTCAAAGGATTTCATGTGATTTAGGTTTTCCTGAGAGCGTCCGATTAACCCGTCATTCAACTGGAAACGTGCGATCTGAAACGCTTAAATGAAGATGGCTTCTCGCTAACAACGCTAGAAGGAGGTGGGAAGGCAGTGTTACCACACATTACAGAGAAAAAAAATCTGTCACATCTCCAAGCCTTCCTTCTTTCTACTTGTTACAAATGTGTCACATTAACAAACACCCTCCAGCTGCACGCAGCATGTACCTGTGAAGTTTATTTCTTCTCTCTTTAGGTACTGGCCACTGCCTGCAAGCTTAAACGTCTGGCCCTTGATCAGACCCTGGACCAGGAGCTTCCGAAAAGGTTCCCTGTAACACATAAAGAGTGTTTCACTTACAAACACTCTCAAAATGTAAATGCACACTAAATAAAAAAAGCCCAAACATACACATAAACCACAGTGTACCCCACCTGTGAGCCACAAGACCCTGATCCTTGCAGAAATGACAGAGGAAGCGAGCATAGTACAAGTGCATAACAGCGTGTTCCTTCCCTCCGATGTACACGTCCACAGGAAGCCAGTGGTCTGCCAAGTGGCGCTCAAAAGGCCTGAAGACGGAGAGGACATTTAAAGAGGTGCTCACTTAATTTATTAGCCTAAAGTACTATCAAGAGCAATGCTAAACTGAAAAGGAACAATAAGAAGGGTGAAGAAGTGTCAGTGAGGAGGGGGACAATATTTCTGAAGACCTTTAATGATCTCTTCCTTCCTAAAATGAGGTCTGTTGAGTTTCATATAGGAGGTTTTTTGGGCTCTCACAGAAGCTATAAATGATTGTGCAAACATCATCATCTGTCCACACAAACCAATGTTGTGCAAGAAGTCTTTTCAGTAAACCCAGAGGCTGCAGGTTTGCTCTATCACGATGCAACTTTTATCTTTTGCTCACTTAATGCCACAATACTACACAGTAATCATTTATTTCACTCTTTTTATTTTAAGTCATTCATTTTATGTATTCTCGTTATCTGTCCATGTTTTTGTCATTTCGTTATCTGCACTTGGAGCACTTTGATGTTTAAAATGAATGCCAGAAATGAATGAATTAGCAACTCAAAGCTGCAAAATGCCCAATTATAATCCCAGTAAGCATTTTTTCAGATGAGACTAGTTTGTAGTTACGTGCTTTGGTAGACATGCATGCCGTCTTCCTCCAGGGGGCAGGCTTAATCTGACACACAAGAATCCAGAGAGGAAAAGAAGCATCATGAAGCCCCATCAAGTTCCTTTAGACTCAGAAAAAACTACCAAAGTAATGTCTGGTTACATTTTGGCTGTGATGACTGCCATCACAAGTTAATAGTGAAAATATGACTATTGCATTCAGAGCTTGGCAGGACAGCCGCGTGTAGTCAGCCTGGCTGTCATGATGGAGTATCAGTAATGACGCTTTTTAGGGAAGACTTACATCATTACTCTCCTTCACACGTCTCTGCTTCCAACCCTCCCTCTGTGCCTGATAGCACCTCCAGATAATTGAACCGGGGTGGAGGGGAGTTATAAACTCACAAAGCTGAAAATAATTCAGGCTCACTTCTGGCAAGAGGCCAAGGAAGTCTAATACATAACACCCTGTTCCCATTTCCTTCCCCGTACTTGCTACTTTAAAACATCACTTGCTTCCCATTTTCGCTCCCAACCCCCCACCCCGCGTGTATACGGCTCAGCAATCCAACTGAAATGCACAAATGGTGTAATTGCTTTTTCTGTTGTGCCGTAATCTGTCCGGCAAAGAAAAGTGATGGAGAGAGCAGTCCCCCTCCCTTTTTAAAGCAGCTTTACGGCTAGGTCAGGGCACTGGGAAATTAATCTCTTTTGTTAAGCTCAGGGTATCACCGCCACCCCAGCAGGTGACGGCCATTGCTCCATAATCTCTATCGGCAAAGAGTGCAACTTTCAGGGAAGTGTGTATGCATACCTGCGTGTACACAACCCAATACAAGTGTTTCAAGCAGGCAAGTGGGAGAGAGAGTGGGTGATCTAACAATGAGCATAATCATAGTTTGAGTATAACTTTCACCAATAGCACTTACAGAACAGGCGTGAGAGAGAAATGAGGTTTGTATTTACACTGAGATTACACAGTGATCTTTCTCCATATCCAAATATACAGACATGCTTCTTCTCCTACTGCTGGAGAACCTTTTGCAACTTCCTCTTTTCTCGTTTTCTTTTAAACAAATACGATGGTAATAAAAGGTGAGAAAGAAGGTAAGAAAAAAAGATGCAAGAAAGAAAAGTAAATAAGTCTACATTTGTTGGCCTCATTGAGCCAGAGATGGATGAACAGGAACATATTAAAGCTTCAGGAGGAGGCTGTTTATACCTGTATGCATTGTGAGGGTCTGTGTATCTAAAATAATACCAGGCCGAGTCCACAAATGTGTCCATGGTGTCAGTTTCCCTTCTCGCTGGGCCCTTGCATCTGACAGGAGAGACAAAGAGAGAGTTGGCAGAGGAAGGACTGGAAAAAACAAAACAGGCTGACAAATTAGAAAGTGAACAAATGAATGATGTCTGTTTGTATGCTCAGAGAAAATGGCTCATTATGTGATTAACGTGGGTGTGCGCGCGCATGTGTGTGTGTGTAACGCTGCTTGCATCTGGCTGTGGGGGTCATGTCCCCGTGGAGAAGCACAGCTGAAGCCAGCCTGGCACCAGAGCTCTGTTCTTGTGCCCTGACTAACAGGCTGTGCTAACAGGAAAAGAACTGGCAGGACGCACACACGATCATGTGTTTGTGTTGGAAATGCCACCTTGTGCCCCTCTCTATCCAAGCCAAACAGCACTTGGGTATGTGATGCGAATCTGCCAGCAACACTTTCACAGTGCAGGAGAGGACATCGGCAAAGAGGGGGAAGGGAGGTGGGGCTTTTGGAGAGTACTTCTGCTTCAGTTTAAAAGCATTTAATGGAACGGTGAAAGCATCTGCCTTTTACTTATAATGAGTCTCAAAAGATTTAAAATCAGTGTCCCAGAAAGACAAACAGAGAAACTGCTCTGAGCTTTGCTACAGTGTGTGCAGCAGAGCTGGTGTCGTCTCCTGGACCTCGTGGGATGCTTCTGTTTTATCTTAAACTCCGTCGTCTACTGCTCAACGCTTTCTGATTCATCTCACAGTCAAATTTTTGTAGCCAGACACGCACACGTCGAGAGGCAAAAACTCCTCGACCACCTACCATACCAGTCTATAATAAGGCTGTGATGATGAGGTAAGAGCTGGAGGTTGCCTAGCAACAAGGCTAAGGTGTAGCACAGTTAATATTTGGAAGTCAGGTGTTATTTCATATGATGAAAACCCAGCAGTATAACAAAACCCAGTCTATCACAAAAGCTCTCAAATGGAGAGAGAAAATTAGTGTGCACAAAGAAAGAAAGAAAAAGGATGCTCCTCTCTTTCCTCAGACAGGCCGTATGGACCAATCAGGAGTCAGATTGTGGCTATTTGACAGACAGCTGGTCTCAGACTACTGAGGATGAGATTTGATGACACAAAGGTGCTCTGTCCAGAGATGGGCCTTCTTTAAGCCAGGAAAGGAGCCCAACAACAAAAGTTGGTAGCTAAAACAAACCTGTGCTGGAGAGAGTGTGTAAAATGTGCGTGTGTGTTTGGAGGGTGAGCCAGAAAAAGCCAAAAGGCTCTCAAACAGATGCAGCTAAAGGAGGCAGCTGTCCACTTGAAAGCTCTCCACTACAGCAACGTGGCCCCAATCTGCTGTGTGTCCACCTGCTTATGCGTTGGTGTTGTGCTAACTAGGCAGTCTCGCCTTTTACCTGCAAACTAACACACACCTGCACGCACACCTTCTTAAACCAGACTAAACCAAAGCTCAGGGTTCAGTTGGCAGACCAATTTACAGAGCTGCAGAGGGTATGAGACAAAGATGAGCACGCAGGAAATGACTTCGTCAAGGACAGACAAAACTGCATTCCTGCCACCCATCTCTCATCGCCCTGCCCGTCTGTGTTCCTCAGAAACTTTAATTGGACATGGTCGACAAGTGAAGAGAACAAATTTCAACAGACACTTAACAACGGAGGGGAGATGGGAAGAGAGGAGATAACGGCGTCTTTGCGATTATAGCCATCAATCACTGCTGATGGGGAGGAATTATAGTAGCTTTGTGGAAGTGAGTGAACACAATCTGATGACTTGTGCCATCTGCGACTGAGTGGGCCTTGGTTTTAATCAACATGGTGCCATGGCGGTGATTAGTCTTATTCAGAGTGGAATTCCCATGTCAGCAAGGCGCTCTGGAGACGCCAGTTGAGCAGTCATTCTGCATTCAGCACATTCACTGATGAGCTGCTGAGATGTGTGTGTGTGTGTCTGTGTGTGTGAGTGATTAGGTACTGTGCATAAAAGGTAAATGCATGTATGTCCGTGCATGTAGGGCATTCGTGTGCATCTCTCGAGGCACAGCTGGCTTATATAACATCCATCATCATCATCATCATCATCATCATCATCTCATGCTGCTCGTGTCAGAGATGCCACTGATTACATAACCCCGAACGAACAAAAGTATTAATCATGCAATTTACAGGCTTGCACTCAATGCAATGTGTTCCTGTAAAGCTGTCAGTCCTCTCAGGCCCGATTGACAGCGATCTCATTTTGTCAGCGCTGCTCTCCTGAGGAAACACAGGAAGGAAAGGCAGCCACAAACGCTATAACAGGCATGATCATTTCCCCAAATCACTTATGCTGCGCTAGAAAAGGAATAACACCGTGTATCTCATATACAGTATGACAGAGACGGACGGAACGGTGGCTGTGCTGATGCTAATGCTAACACTGCTTCAGGAGATGGTGTTGATCCAGTGATAAGGATACTTGTGCAAATGGGGTCTATGAGAAACAGAACTGAACAAAAAGCTTGATTGGAGTGAACATATTCAGGAGTTCCCACACTAATCGGACCGGATTTTTCCAATTGTAGAAAAGAACCAGAGCAGTGACCTCCAAGGCAGTTCCTCAAACGGTCACAAGAGACTCCTATTTTAAATTATCCAACTTTATAGCAGACGTAAACACGTTTAATCTTGATTCAAGAATACGATTTTGCTCTATTGCTATTTTTCATGTTTGTGGGGCCTCATTTCAGTTAATCCAATAAACTAAAAAAATTACCTTTCAGCCATTCTTTGTGGAGTTCGCGCCTTTTGAAGAATTTTATTTGCAGCTATGTGATAAATAATATAGCTCACTCAATGGTCACCAACAAACTCTGTGGACTCTTGTAAGCAAATGTTAAAGTGCATAAATGACAAAAGAAAAAAAAAATATAAAGATTTTTTGTTACTGAACATGTTTCTCCCTGCAACCCCATTAACTATCTAGAAATTCTGACTGTCTGTCTGGTGGATCTTTTGGATTTGTACTGACACATGGTTACATCTGAACAGCACAAATCCCAGAATTTCATTTTTAAAAATAATATGATTGATTGTTGACTGTTAACACTATTCAGTGGCAGAAGGTGACAAGTGGTATTTTCAAAAAGAAACCACAGACCACAGATAAGAAAGCTGCAATCAATTGAGTGTAAATGAAGCGTATTACCTCGCTGCTATAAACAGCTTCCCAAGCTGTATTTTCTGGCTGCAGTGACACTGACACTTTATGCATTATATGTTTGTTCTTAGATAATAAACTGCAGCTGACCAGTATAACAAGTAAAGGCTATAGTAGTAATTATATGCACTCGTTAAAACTGTTATTGTGTGGTCTATAACAGCATAACAGAGGGTTCAGCAGCTTCTAGCTGCTACTCTTTCCTGTGCATTGCTTCCTGTGCTTTTCTACAATAATTTGAATATTAGGAAGGAACTTGAGGCCCTGTGGGAATCACTGGTTGTTATAGACAATTTACAAATACTAATTCTCCATTAGCAGAAGTGACACGACACAAATTCATGTTCCTTTTTTTAAGGATTTAAGAATGATGTCACATCCTGTACCTTCTTCTTCCCTCCTTCTTATACGCTACTTATCTATTTGTTTGTAATGGCACGAAAGGTTTGTGAGACACATAAACGGGGTTAAATGAAGTCTACAGTCCTGCTGTGCATTATACAGGGCTGATAATACTCAACGTTCTCACCTGGGACATTTGCAGTTGACCCAGTCATGTGCCGCTTCTAGAGGCGACGCCCCTTTTCCTGTAATTGATGGCAGCTTTGGCAGAGTAACTGGTAACTCCTCCTCAGGGACTGCAACCGGACCGCATGACCCGCAGTGCACCACAGGGATGGGTGTGCCCCAGTATCGCTGTCTGGATATCAACCAATCTCTGAGCTTGGAGCTGGTTAGGTAGCCTCCAACGTTCTGTTCTTTGGCCTTCTGGGTAATAGAGTTAAAGGCTTGCTCTCTGGTAAGACCTGAGAACTATGCAACAGATAAAAGAAGAGGGACAAAAGAATGAAAATAGTGTTGTTTGCATTTTATTAAAGAATGATTAGTATTAGTGCTGACCTCCTCAGAGCTGATGAGGGTTTGTGTCCCATCTTCATGAGTTTTCAGCACTGATGTCCAGCTCAGATTCAGAGCTCTAGCTACAGACAGATCCTCTTCATTACAGTCTGGGACACCTGTAACATACATGTGCAGCATGAACATGTCAAGAAGGTAAAAACCACTCAACAGACATAAGATGACAGATCCCTGCTTATTTCAATCCTTTTTACTTGTTCATAACGCACCAACCACGATATCCAGATAGTCATCAAAAGTCTCCTTGTGTGAGATGACCAGGGGAACCTCACGGCCGGTGAACAGGTTGTGAGCTGTGACGTCTGTCAGGGAGTCTATAGAGCAAAGGGCAGGGGGGGAATGAGAGGCAGCGCTGCTTCCCCTGGCAGCTCATTATCAACAACTGTTCACCGCTGAGACTAGTTCAAGGGGATCCCAATTAACAAATAGTCCACTTCAGCTTCTACAACCAAACCTCGACTGTGTTCGAATTAAATATTTACATTAGCGCAAGGTATCCAACATGCATCCACTCCAGGATATAGAACACATAAAGACAAGTAAACTACAAAACTTTAATGATGTGTATAAAAAATATAGTTCTCACTTCTTCAAAGAAAAGCTATTAATCATTTAAGAACATATTACAGTGTGTAAAAAATATGAAGTTCTGATAACACAGAGGGCATAGAGTAGTGAGACATCATATACTAAAGTAGTGATAAATTATTTTTCTTAAAGGAAACCAACTAACTCATCCATCTTTTCTCAGTTCAAAAGCAGCCTGAGCACAAGCTGGTTGCGAGTGTGGAGAGATGCCAACCTCTGCCTGGCTGAAAGGCTTCCTGCAGAGCGGAGCGCACTGAGCTACTGCCGTGCAGCAGTCTGTGGGAGGGCAGGATGGCCAGGTAAGCAGCTCCGTACACTGTCTCCGGGGAGGAGCTGTAGGCTGACAGGGTCTCTCCTGTTTCCTTCCCATTCACCTGGAAAATAAGAGAGGAGGCATGTGGGAAACTGTCACATCCACAGCGGCACAGAGGTCGAATTAACAGCGAGGACCTGCTGGCTTTCGACGCCATATTTCTGTAAGATGCAAAATAAAACTAGAACAATGCAACTGTTAGCATTTTTATAATTTTTTATAACATATAACAATTTTTATAACATATACACATATATATATATATATATACACACACACACAAATTTTGAAGCACAGCTTATAAAACTTGACCACAGTGACTCAGACATATAAAACACCTTCAGGGCTTACTGGGCTCTTTTGGCTACAATAAACATCCTGAGATCACTTTTAGATGGCACAGTTATTTAGGAATATTCTAATTAACAATTAGTACCCATCATGGTAAAAACATACTGATAGGAGATAATGGTAATTTAAAAAAAGTATGACAAGCAGCATTTTACAAACTCTAGTTTTTACTTTCATTTTACATTCATTTAGAACAACCCTTTCCAATTATTATTCAACCCTCCTTCCTCTATAAATATAAAAATACTACAAAATATCACAATTAAAGAACCGACTTGAGTGACTTTTATTTTTAAGGAAAACTGCTTTAATAATGGCAGTAATTGGGTTCTCAGTTGGCTTTTTGATGTCTCTCAGTTTGAGACAACAGGCTTGTGAAGAAGTCTAAATACGACTTTCAGCGGCAAGTAATCTGCGACATCATCTGTTTGGGTAAATTGCTACTTGTAGCAGATGCAGTGAAAGCAAATAATAAGTGTGGATTTCTATGTTTTGGTACATGATTTTAATAGAAACAGATAAAAAGAGAGCTGTCAAAGAAACTCAAAGCAAGCAATCAGTGCTCGGGGTGAAAGACATGAAAAACAGAAGCAGAGAAGAGGGAGCACTTGCTGCGAAACGGCTGAGAGACTGAAAGAAAACAAGTGAAGAGGAGAGAGAAAGAAGTCGAGATCCACCTTCAGTTTGAAATCGAAGTAGCATCCAGTACACTCTCCAATCCAGTTTGCCTGCATGGCTTTGACCCCGTACCACTCTGGAAGGTCCTGCAGGGCGTCAAGAAGGGGCTGAAAGAGATAAAGACACAAGTTTACTACTTTGTACAAGTTTGGAAGGAGCTAATTTTCCACTTCACTGTGGAAAAGAGATATTCCTATTAGTATGTGGCTGTCTAGGATAATGCAATTGACTCCAATTCCGTGTGGCCTCTTTCAAAGCGTAGCCAATTTATTTTGACAAAGCAGCAGAGCCGACCAGGTCACATTATGCAGACAAAAAGGGATTTTCAAAAATTCTGACCTTTGCTCGCCCTACTTTCCTGGATATCGCAAAGCAATCGCCTATATAGTATGCACACTCCCTCACACCCCCCACCTCACATACACACCCATAAACCCCTACACCCCCCCACACCCAGACACACAACAACATTTATTCTGCATGATTAAAGGAAGCTATGCATATCAACGAGGCTCAAGCCAAAAAGCCACAGCTGGTCTGAGGCCAGAGATGTTATAATTCTCAATTTCCTTTTCAGTCTGTCAGCATCTATTACCCACAAACCACCCCTCCACCCCATCATGGTGCTGCTCAGCATGCAGTACCTCATCACAGAGTTATCAATACAAACATAAACACTGGCTATAGTCATCGCTAGCATGAGTGCAGCTCGTCAGTTATGGATTCCCTTCAGAGCGAGAGGGGAAAAAAGGGGCATAAATCCCGATGAACGTGTGTCAGCGTGACTGAGAGGCTGCTGGAAGGAGACACAGCAAAACAAAGATGAAGAAAAAAGCTACGAGTGAGAACCGGGCACGGCTTTAAAGTGAAAGGCAGTAAGTGTTTTTCTCACAAAAGCCAGAAAAAACATTAACAGCAAGGACATGAATCCCTGGCAACAAAGAAAAGCTCGAGCATGAAATAAGAGTAACCAAGGACTGTGTGTGCATGTGTGAGTGAGACATGTCAAGTACACTTCTGAGAAATATATTAACACAATGAGGAAACACACACACACACACAGCTGCACTTTGGAAGTGGGTTCAGTTGTCGGGTGTTAATTTACTTGGAGGAAATCAAACATTTCTGGAAGCTATTTGAGCAATACTGCATGTGAGCGGCGCACTGAGCTCTCGCTTTTTGTGAATCATTTAGATGTCAGTCGTGGTGTAATAGGCAGGCAGCATTTGTCTGAGTGCAACAAGTGTGATTATGCATGAAATTGAAAACTCCTGCTCCTGCCATGTGATCATTTAGCATCCTGCACGCTCCACATGGGAAGAAAAAAAGGATCCATCTTAGTAATAATACACAGTCGTTGCACAATGTGGAATAACTTGACAGCTAAACTGAATAAATATTGCCTGAAGTTAATGTTGTCTAACAGACTCGAACACGTTTAAGGGCGAGCGGACAGACAAAAAAAAAAAAAAAAAAAAAAGGAAATCACAGTCCAATTACATCGCTTTTTATTTGTCACGCTCTGGTTTGACACGGTCCGCCTTTCCCTCCATCTGTCTCTCTCACTTCTCTCCCTTAACACCTTCCTCTTCCTTCCTTCCCACTTCTCTGCTCTTCAGAGAAAATTAGAAATGCAGGAACACATTGTCACAGTAGGCTGCTTCCACCTCCGCTCAAACCTCTGACACGGACACGCACGGGTGACTTCGGCGCCGTGGCTGAACCTGAGCGACAGCCGACTGCGGACGAAATTATTTTTTTAATCAAAGTGACAAAGAAGCCTCAAACGGACGCGCTGGTGCTCTCGCAAGTTTGGGGTTTGTTTTATTGGAAATTACATGTGTTTTGCATCATTTCCAATGTTTTTCTTTTTTACATTTATTTCACACCTCCCAGGCACTGGTTTCAATTTTATCTCAGTATGAAATGAAACCCCACTCACAAAAACTTGCTTATGCTTTCTTTTATATTGTGATGGAAACAAGAAGAGCTGAAATAATCAGTCAGTGACTGAACCCATAATTTGAATGCAGAGATGTCAAACTTTGTTTTTTTGCTAGGCAAATGTGAGGATTTACTGCTTTGATGTTCTGTATCTCTGACTGTGTTTAAAGTTTTGGATGCTTTGAAGCTGAATTATTTTGTTGGTATTGCAATTTTTGGGGGATTTTCCGCACATTTGGACACCCAAAAAATTCCCCCCACAAAATTAACATCAACTAACATTAACTAAACATGAATGTAATCCCTCATTGCAGCTCTAGAGACAAGAAATATGATATTAAAACATTTCTACCCAATCTTTCTCAACTCAGCAAACAAACTAAGATATACTTGAGTTTAAAGTACTCGAGCATTGAGCACATAAAGCCAAACTTGTTCTCTTTGATGAATACCTGCCTGTAAAGTGTGTTTCTATGTGCAAGCACATGCACACACATGCATGAGTTCCATGAAAAATGTATGAACCTTCTTTCTGAGGCTGATTCATAGAAGTCCAGAAGGGCTAATTTCACTGTGCACCAGCCCTGTTCACCCCTCTGCTGAAAGGTGGAGGCTTCTCATCAACCAGCCAGGCCACCTGGTGGTATTACTGAGGCTTCTGGTCTCTTTTTCCTTGGAAGAGAGATGCCAGGCTATAAATGACGGTCTCCAGGGGTCTGATTGCAGAACCAGAGAAGCAGGACTGCAGCTGCTGTTACTGAAGTGTCAGCCATGATTGTTATCAGAGGGCTCCGCAGCTCATTTTTGCCCACATGAAGTTTCTGGTCAGCCATTCAGATGCTGCTTGTCACACACATACAGGGCTCTTGTTCTCTAACACTGCCTCTCACACACAAGCGTTACAGTCATACCTTGGCATAGTTTGTAGTCTTGATGAACCATTGTGTGAGAAGCTTCTGCTCCACCAGAGCTCCAGACCTCCAGGAGTGCCCATTTTCATCCACCTGTTCATCAGCCAGCACCGTCTGATCAACAGGGTCCCAGTTCACCACAGCCTTGGATAACACACATGCATGCACACAGCACACAGCCAAACGACACACATGAGCTCACAAATTGAAAAGCTCAGCTTAAGAAGTAGCTCATATTTAAAAGCATATTTTAAGGTCATTGCATTTTATTACACAAAATGAAAAAGGTTTTTTCCAGCCTGTCTACCATTTAATCCAGTCAAAGAGAAAACTCTGAGCGGCTTCAATCATTACTGTACCAGTCAGGGATCTGAAACCTGCGCAAGTCATATTATTCATTTAAAAGAAATCCAGGATAAACCAGAGTGCAAATATGATTAATACCTCTTTTTGGTATGCCAGTCCTGCTTCAAAGAGCTTGATAAATAGATACTGCGTCCACCTGTAGTAGTCTGGGAGGCAAGTGGTCACTTCCTGTCAGGAAAGTGAGAATCAGACTCAAAAGAGAGCAAAATGGGCCTGAAAGCTGCCAAAACTCTCGGTCTGGTGCTCAGCTCATCATCAAGTGCTGCTTACCCGGTCCCAGTTGAAGCAAAGCCCGAGAGTGTCCAGCTGCTCCCGCATAGACTGTATGTTACTGAAGCGAGAGGAACGGCACTAGAGTTAGGATATACAGACATGCACTCATAGGCCACTTTGTTAGGTACAGCTTTTCAACTGCTCAACACAAATACCTAATCAGCTAATCTAATGGGCAACAGCAACAGAGGACTGCATCCAGTGCCGATCTGTCAGCTGTGAACAGGGAACTGAGGTTACAGATGGCATATGCTCACCAAATTTGGACAACAGAAGATTGAAAAAATGTTGCCTGGTCAGGCAACATTTTTACAGTCTTAATTTCGGCTGCTTTAGATGGTAGGGTCAGCATTTGGTACAAACAACATGAAAGCATGGATCTGTTCTGCCTTCCACCAAAGCTTCAGGTTTCTGGTGGTGTAATGCTGTGGAAGAGTTTTTTCTTTGGGCATACTTTAGGACCTTTAATATCAGTTGAGCATCATTTATGACAACAGTGTACCCATCGTCTAATAGCTTCTTCTAGCAGGATATCAGGCCATATCACAGAACCTCAATCACCACAAACTGGTTTCTTGAACATGACAATGGCCCTCATTTAGCAAAATTACCTTTGGAGTTATGAAACATGCACGCCAGCCTATTTTGTTCTTACCACAATGCGTACGTTACTAAATCATTATGAACCAACAGGTTTTTGCTGACTGCATATAATCTGCATACTGCCATGCCTCCATTTTCTCTATAAGGAGACAGGTTTACCTCCAGGTGAAGCAGAGAGAGCAGTGACGTGTTGCAAAAGAGACGTCTGGACAACTAAGGCAAAGATCAGGAGAAAATCTGACTGATGAAACTGAAACAATTGTGTCCAAAGAGGAAGCTGGAAAAAGGCAAACCTTTCCAAAGTGTTTCTGTGAGCACTGTTTAAAAAAAACATAATAATAAAAAGTGATGCTCTGGCTGAAATAACGGAGGTTCTGAATATCTTTTGGACAAAAAATTTGTATGAAAAAAAGGAAAAAGTAGAAAACGGAGCATGTAATCTGTCAGCTCGAGATGAGAAACTCACTGCAATGACAGAAAAAAGAAAAGAAAATCCAAATTCTCCAGCATCGGTGGGATAGTGCCAAGATTTTCATATTAGACTCCGAGTGATGACATCGAGCAACAACAGAAGTCATTTTAAATTAAAGATAAGAAATATAAAAATACGAAATATGTTTAAATTAAACGGTTAAAGGTATAACTTTCCATTTAGTATTTTGTTTACTTACATGCAATTTTAGAATTTAATTGTAATTCAGAGCATTTTGTGGCTTATTTTGTTTTTGACATTTATAAATGATGACTAAATGGCAATGCCAGTATTCCTTTTAAAGAACTGTGTTTGAATTCCCTTAGACAGCCATTCATTTGTTTGCAGGCACAGTCTAAATTTGTAAAGTCAAGACAGGGTCTAACCTAGGAACCCATCCGATATTACGTATCGTATCGGTCCGATACTGACGTAAATCACTGGATCGGATATCGGAGGGAAATAAAAAATGTAATCCGATCCATTAAATATCAAAAAAGCACCTCAAAAAACTTGCAACATGTAACTCGGCTCATAACCGTAGCACGTCAGAGCGGCTGTGTGTATTTGTAGCCTCGCTAGCAATCCGGCATTTCATCTCTGAGGAAGTTATCCCAGAGAGAAGTAAAGCAAGTGTGTAAGTTCATCTCCGAATGTTTGTAAAGCGTTCCCACGTTAAGCTTAACAACCGATATATGGAGCGACTGCCTCTCTCTCTCCCTCACCTTCCTGCTGCTACTTCAATCATGAAACTGCTTAATGATCAGCTGATCGGCTTTTCTGTGGCAAGTCCGTCTCTCTTGTTTGTTTATTGCCCACTTCGCGCCAGAAAGAGGAAACCAGCGGCTGAACAACAGCAGCACGTTTAACCTTGATAAGCTGTTGTTAGAATTTATTTAATATTACTTTCTACACCAGGATCCTTTTCTACGCAGCTGACGGCTGGTAACTGTGCAGGGGCGGATCTAGCAAAGTTTAGTCAGGGGGGCCGATAGGGCATGAACAGGGAAAGGGGGCACAAAGACATACTTTTCCTTCTTATTCTCATTTAAAATGTCTAGCTTTTAATAAATAATTATCCAAATCTTACGCCCAAAGTTTTAATCTGATGTAAATATATAGAAGTCCATTACTGTATATAATAACTATTAAGTCTAATATACCCTAGTAAGCTATAGTACTTTTTCCTTTGGGAAGGTACGATCTGTGCAGTCTGCAATTCTGTAGAAGAAAGATGTTGAATCTATTTAATTATTCTTGAAAAATAATTGATTTCTGTGCATTTTTTTTTTTTTTTTTTTTTTTTTTCCCCACACACTGCATCAAATTAAAGTTGATTACATCGATTAAGCATCATGAGGTGGAGGGTGGGGGTGGTTCCTATTATTTTTTTTTTTTTTTTTTTTTTTTCCTGGGAGTTTTAGAACCCTATTAGTTAGGTTGCTTACTCTTTAAAATACCAGAATAGGGAGGATGGAGTAGGTTTAAGTTTATTAGATTGATCAGTGTTGCTGAACTATGAAATATTTTGGGTGCAGTGTATTTTTGCATACAGGTATAACAGAATAGCTTTAGTGTTTTGTTTTTTTCTAACTTGAGTATGAACTTATACAAAAAGCAGCAAGATATTAAAAAAACAGTTTTACTGATTAAAAAAAAAACAAAAAAAAAAACACACTATATCGGATTCATATCGGTATCGGCAGATATCCAAATTTATGATATCGGTATCGGACATAAAAAAGTGGTATCGTGCCATCTCTAAACCTAGCACCAAAAACGTGGGCCAATTCCAGTTAGTATATATAAACAAAACACACTGAGATGTAATAGTTCAAATACCTTTTAGTCCAGTCTTCTGGGTCAAGCCCCCTCTCTATGGCTGCATTCTCAGCTGGAAGTCCAAAGGCATCCCAGCCCATTGGATTTAAGACCTGCAGACACAGTCAGGGAACTCGTTATTTTCATTAGCTTTCTGGGAAAATGTGAAAGCCATTCGATATTCCTTTTTTATGACTTTTTATAGAGTAGGAGCTGAATTAACCAAAAAATGGCTTCTCTGAAACAATATGAAATCTTTTTAAATATTGGTCAAAAGTGTCACTGAAGGTTTCAGACTTAACATCACACTTTCCCAGGTGAAAGGAGGAAACACGCATCATTCACATAATTAACTGACAGCACCTCTGATCAGCACGCTGTTCGCATTACAGCAGGATTTATGCAATCAGTAACTATTAAACCAAAAAACCAAGTCAGTCTAGGAGGGAACGAAGGTCCTCTGCACGCATCAACTTTACGGTGATGTGTAAATCCCTGCTGGGAGCTTACACATCGGGATGAAAGCACACAGACTAAGAGCAGATGTTTTACAAAAATGTAAAAGAAACTGGAAAAGTTTAACCTTAGAAAGAAGGGTCAGCATGCTTACATTATTACACTGAACTTGTTGTAAATATACTGTCACTTTCTATACACATCCGTTTTATCGCCCCTCTCTGAACGCACAGCTCTCCCAGGCAAACACTCGAGGCGACATCTTTTTGGGTCCTCGATGGTGTTTTTCTGCTTTCTGGGCGAGACGAGATGAGAGCACAGGAGTGGAAGGCGTGAGTAAAGTAGAGGAGAGGCAGAGCGACGAGGACTCGAGAGCTGGAGAGCATCGCTGAACGGACCCTAACTGGTCTGATGTTTCAGACGAATTGGTATCCTTGGTAACTGCAGGGGCCTCATTTGTAAAGCCGAGTGCTGGATGGTATCAGGCTAAGAGAGCTCAGGAGGAATACAGCCACACTGTGAGTAAAGCACCCACGATGTGAACTGCAAGCGGAAAAATGTTAGGACAGATGTGCTACTACACTCTTGATCCAGCGTAAATACTTCTTTTCACTGGTAATAGCTCCACTTATCCTTGTGACCACAGAAAGTGTGAAGCTACCCCGACTTTTTGAGAATCTGTGGCCGTGAAATCAGCACATTGACAAGAGATTGTGGTAGATGTACAAGGGAGTCACTGAAGTCACTGTAATGCAAAGTCAGAGCCAATCAGGGCAGGGCATCGTGGGATGAAAGCAAGAGAAGAGCTGGGAGACTGATGTTGTTGATATGATGCTACATGCAAGTGTCCACCCACACAGCTCCAGACAGAAACTCCACTCCATCTGACACTTTGCAATGCAACCTGATAAATGTTTCCTTGTTACACTAGCCCATTCAAAGGTTAACTACTCCTTTACCAATCCTTACACATCAGTGTATGTGTAGACGCAGACCAGCTCTATTAATCTTTTTAAATAGCTTATTTTTGGGTAGTTTATATTGGACAGGACAGCAGGGCAGAAGGAAAGGCGGTGCAGGAGGATCATCACACAGGAAATGACCCGGGTTCCTACAGTAACCTTTTGGTACATCTGTTGCCTGCTCAACACAGTGAGCTATACTGGTGCCCGTCTTTAGCATTTTTATTCCTTTTCGTGCTCTAAATGTGGTGAAAATGTACCAATACACACGTGTGTTTGATAAATTTGAATCTACCACCAGCTGTTATTAATAAGCATGAAACGAAAAAGCCTGAAAAGCCTGAAAATTTGCTCTGACAGCTGAATAATAAAAAAGCTGATATTGATGTACCATCAGTGCTCATTAGATGCATCTCTGTCAAACTAAAAGCAATCCTTCTTTTAAGCAAACTAATTGTTTTGTTACCGTCTTGAAACTAAATTCATTCTAGCTTATGTCAGGAAATGATTATCAGCAGCGTCATCATTCCGACTATCGATATATATCCATCAGTCTCAATGAGTCTTTGTCAATAAGCACTCCACAGGTCTCAAGTCCAAAGGCTGCCAGTCGTATTCTGGTTATATTCCAATAGAACATGAAGGTTACTGAGTGCAAATGTAATAGTTAAAAATGAATTTTTGTAAACCCCCCCCCCAAAAAAAACCACCAGAAAGTAATGTTTTTTGAACAAAAGAGAGAAGAAAAACAAAACACTTGGCGATCACGTAGACTCAGGCTCTCGTCTCAGCCGAAATTGTCTGCTCTGAAAAATCAACTTTCCTTTTGTTGAATTCTGTGTATGCTGTGTGAAGAAGCTCAAGTGATGTGACATATGTGGTATAGACTGTAAAAATTATTATTTTTCCTAAGCAAGAAACAAGCACTGTCATTTTCACATACATGGTTACACCCAGCAGCACTGCCCACGATCTACATCTACAGCTGCTTAATCTAACATTGGTAGACCTAAAGATAAAACTGAAAACAGTACTCAGTCATGGTTTGAATAATTAGGAACAGAAATTCTGCAAACAAAAAGAGATGTCAAGAAGTCTTTTTTTGCACATTTGTCACACATATTTTTTGCATCAAACTCATTTTAATATCTACGGAAGAGGATTAGGACCACCGAAAGGAAAAAAAAAAAAAAAGATGGGCACATCTTTTTTTTCCCTCTTCCAGAGTTCTGACTTTTTTCCTCAGAAATTTTAGCGAGAATTCTGACTATAATCTGAGAATTCTGAGAAAAAATTAGTGTAAAAAAACAAAAGTAAGTGTAAAAAACACATTTGAAGTTTCAGGGACGACTATAATTTTTACTGTTTACTGTGATCATTAGCATGAGCTTTGTACTTACAATAAAGGTTAGAAATTAACATCTTTTTTGGGGGGGGGGTTGTGCCAGTGTGGCAAAATCCTTTTGTGAACAGTAAGACATCCCAATGAGGTTTTGATCACCTCATATTTTGATATTTATAAAGAACTAGGTTAGGTCTAGGTTAAAACTTTCTCTAATTTAGTATGTGACACATGAAAGAACTCCCATTACACATAACTGTTTAAAGGAGAGAGAGTACCTTTCTCAGTTAACTAGTGAATAGGGTAGACTGAGTGCATACAGCAGAACAAGCTCAACTTTCTGACAGATGCTGAGAGAAACAAAGCAGTTATCAGTGATGTGACACCAGGTTTCTGTTCAGAGAGAAACCAGCCAGAGGAAGATGGGCAGGTGAAGCAAAAATAACACTGCATCTCGTGTAAAGATGCCACCTGGACCAGAAAACACGGAGGAAGAGAGAAACTTGTCACACACCCACCTTTCTTCTTGGGTGGATGGATCATGTACAGACAAAGTCTAACCAAAGAACTGAGCAGGAGGTGTTTGTGTCACCGCAGGAGCACGGTCCATGTGACAGACACTGCTCAGGGCTTCATCAGCGCCGCCGTTTAGTGGAATCAGAGTGCTGAATATCGATTGCAGCACTAGGAGCTGAAACAGAGTGGAGTCAATAACAGACTAGAGCGCTGGTGATCGAGAGTATGGATTTTACTCTATTTACACCTAATTTTAACCTTAAAAGGAGACCTCATAGCGAGGATCCAAATTACCACAGCAGGTATTAAAAACCATAGAAACACCTTATAGGAAAAAGAAAACAGCTGCTTACGGGCCGACTTAATTCCTCACTTTATTGTAAAAAGGATTCAGTGTCAGCCAGGGTTATTGAAGTTAACTAAAAGTAAACTAAAAACTCAAACTAGTCATGAAAGTTAACTACTATAATAAAAACCAGATTGCTGCAATAATGTTGTGCAGCAGAAATAAACTTAGTTTTGTTATGTGTTCATTTGATCAAATCTGTTATCACAAACTATCCGAAGAGACTTTTGTGGACGTGTTTATTGAGGCTTCCGATGTCTACAAGACTGCTTTCAAAATGTCCTGCTGTGTACTGCTTTTCCTAAATTTGCCACAAATACAGCGATACTGAAAAAAAAAACCCCACTAAACTGAAAAAATTAAACTCTTCAAAATTAGGATTGAAAGAAACATGAAAGAAAGGCAGACGTCAAATGTGACACGATAGTTGAATGCAAACTATAATGTGATATTGAGAATCCCAGTAGGTAGTACATTTCAACATTAGCCTTAAAGATGAGAGTCATTTTATGAAAGTTTGACCTTATTTGACCTCGAAGAAGATGTCAGAGGTTTAAAGTAATGTGATATTTACAATTCACTCTATACTGTCTTTACACACAACGGCAGTAAGAAACACAGTTTTAAACAGCCCTACATAGGATTATTATCACTACGACCTTCAGCACAATCTATTGACCTTGAAGTAGAGGTCAGAGGTCAAACATGAGACAATATTTTAAATCTTTATATTTGTAACAATCATAACCTCTAATTTATTTTTAATTTTATTGAAAGTTTTTGTCATTTTTTGACCAATAAAGCATTAAGTTGGCCTTAAAGACCTTGTTACATGTAATCCAAATGTTAATGGCATGTAACCAAAAGTCCACTCTACACCACAAAGTTTTTTTTGTTTTGTTTTTTTATCAGAATCAATTCAAAACTTTTTGATCTGTCCAGTTTGCAGGCAGTAAGAGTAACACACACACACACACACACACACACACACACACACACACAGGCTACAAAAACATTACCTCCTCCTTGATGGGGTTAAGTGTAAAATGTTTTCTAATTTCTGTCATGGTAATTGCCCTAAAAACAGTTCACAAGACACTTTTACAGGCTGACATTACAGCTGAATCAACACCTGTGAGAAGGCAGGATTCATCACTCTCATTTAGAGTAATAAACTGGCACCTGGGTGTGGCGAAATGAAATGAGCATTTAAAAAGCAAAGGGATGTACAATAGAAATCAAAGTACAACAAAGAACAATCTAATTACACGCTCTCACGGCGGTGTAAACGTTGGCCATCTAATTGAAAGAAACAGGCTCCCTGAGGTAGACTTAAGCTTCTAATCACACTCATATTAATGCTCAAGTCAAACTACTGCATAAGCATTACACGTGTATATAGATGGGAAGCTTCACAGTTCGGAGGAAGAGTAAACA
Source organism: Oreochromis aureus (assembly GCF_013358895.1). Taxonomy (NCBI): domain Eukaryota; kingdom Metazoa; phylum Chordata; class Actinopteri; order Cichliformes; family Cichlidae; genus Oreochromis; species Oreochromis aureus. The sequence continues at coordinate 7,282,862 of NC_052952.1, read as the reverse complement.
GTGAGTCCAGCAGTGTAAACACAGCTGATATTAAAGAACTGTTGAGCAGAAATAAACAGAAAAAAGTGGGTTACAGATTGGTGAGGGGAGCTTTTTGAAGCACTAAGTGGCTCCAGTGAGAAAGCAGCAATCATACTGTCAATGCAGCGTCATGTTTTGTATCAAAGAAGAGTTCAATGAAGGACTGACTCACCATTTTTCCCAATATTACTAAACAACAGCCAAATCACATCCATTACGTTTAACTCCTCACAATAACAGCAAGTGTGTGCCTCAAAAAGCACATTTGAGGGCGTCACGTCCTTTGTAAGTTTTTGTTTGTCACAGGGAGAGACGTGCGGTGAGGGGAAGATGGCGCACAATAAGCCGAACTGAGGCGTGCATTAAAAGTTAAAAGCTCAAAGGCAGAACAGGCTCATTCCTACAGGGACACCTGAATGTGTTATTGTCATGGTGTGGGGAATTCTCAGTGTTTACCTGTTACCTGCTTCTCCTTCTGTATGTATATTTGTGTGTGAATGGGTGAAAGAGGCTTTTAAACTTGTAGTGTTTTGGTTGATTATTCCTTTGTTGTAACAATGCTTCTAGGCACTAAATCTCACACCACAGGAAAGCTTGTGTATCTCCTTTAATGGTGCCACATTCCTAAGCATAATGCATTTGTGAGTTGCAGCCATGAAAAACTTGCCAAATCTTCTCTGCCACTGCCAAACAGCTTATTCTGCTATTGACTCTTGTTTGGTATCACTTATTGGATTTTGGATGATTGACGTCTTAAGAAACAAAGCAATTTAACAGTTTATCCATTTAACAAACCGGCACCTCGGCAGCATGTGGAAGAACTATACACAGGCACAGCACCCTGGCACCATCTCCTCCTCATGGTGGTCACCAGCTTGGGGTAGGATGGTGTCTCATTCTTCAACTAACATTTGTCACAAGTCGGCCAGTGCAGTTGTGTTGGTCACTCTGGCATGAACGGCACGCCCAAGCTGATCCCACAAGCGTTCGTTGGGGTTGAAGTCAGGACTGGCTGTAGCACAGGAGGTAGGTTGGTGGTTATATCCTTGAGCAAGATACTAACCAAACTGCTCTCAGATGCATCCACTGGAGTGTGAATGTGTATGAATGTCAGATATAGCGCTTTTCACCAAACATAACGTTCCTCCACATCATCATCCAATCCGATAAACACAACCAATCAAGAGTCAATAGCAGAATAAGCTGTTTGTCATTGGCAGAGAAGATCTGAAAGGTTTTTCATGAGGGCAACGCACAAATGCATTAATTAGAAATAAACAGCCCTTAGATTTATTGCAAAGAAGCATTGAAACAACAAAGAAATAATCCAGTTTTGTAAGAAAGCAGTTTGAGACTTTAAACTGAGCAGAAAAGCACTTTATAAGTGCCAGTCCATTTACATCAAACAGCAGTGTGTCCTGTAATATCACTTATGGAATTTCTGTGTTGGCCATAAATCACTGTAATTTACTTACAGAGTCAGCAAACTTAAAGCTAAACAGCTCTCAGGACTCTGAAATATGGCACCGCTAAACAACTGCTGCTGTGAGAGCAGAGCATATTCGGCTTCAATAGGGATGGTAGAAGGGAGAAACAAAACAAAATGAAAGAATAAAATAAAAGCTGACATACCTGATGCCCTCTCATTTTTTGGAAATGACCAATGGTGTCACTGATGGTATACACTCGCACATGGCCCATATGCAGGCGCCCTGATGGGTAAGGAAACATAGAGAGGACATAAAACTTCTTCTTGTGGGGACTCTGGAGGAAAAAAAAAAAAGAAGAAGAAGAGGCCGTTATAAGAATCATGAGACATGAGATAAATGACCATAAAACTGACTTTTAATCCTGAAAGCACACAGCAGAAGAGCCTCTCCATTATCAGTCTGGCCTCTGAATGAATCCCATACAACAGAGACTCCATTAAACTGATGAGAACAGGAATAGCTGCTCATCACATAGTGAGCGTGAGCGCCGACTGACTCGGGGTATATTACTGTATAAGGTTCTAACAGAGGCTGATTATAGTGTCCGAATTTAAATGGTGTCACTGCAGACTGTGGGTGATTTACAGTCTCAATGCTGTTGCCACAGCAACGCAGTAAGTACCAGTTACACCCAGAAAGACGTGATTACAGGAAACGTGAGTCATGAATTTTTCAGTAAATTAATTATGTCCAGAGTTCTGTGGTAAATGCACTTAATCACTGTGAGCCAGTCCCAGACTGCCACACTGTCAGGCCATTAGGATATATAATCATCCAGAGCTCCGAGTCTGAGATGAGCTGCGAGGGTCAGTGCCAATAATACATGAGGGCATAATTTAGAAGCATGCACCTATTCATCTAACTGTGCCTCAAATGTATACATATGAATCTGTTTCAATACAGGATCAGAGGACAGAATTATTAGCCCAGGTGCTAATAAGTATTTCCAAGTGCTGTTAAACAAAACAAGGAATTTTTAACAGAGTTTTTCCCAAATGTCCGAGTTTTACTTTGGATGCATTTTTTTTACTTTGCACACAGAAAAAAAAAAAAATGTCACAAAAGCTAAAACTACCAGGGTCAAAATTATTAGCCCCACTGATGCTAATAATCAGACAGTGGAGTCAGTTTTAGCTGGATAACAGCCTGCAGTCGTTTGTTGTCTCACACTCGTTTCCTGATCAATCACAGCCCATTTTTCTCCAGATCTAATGGTCTTCTGGCATGGACCTGGTCTTCAGTTCACCCCACAGAGTTTCAGTGTTTCAGGATTTGTCCATGCCAGTCAGTAATGCTCCCTTTGGCATTCTGAAGGCTGTTCTTCCAGGAGCGATGTATGTTTTGGGTTGCTGTCATACTGGAACGCAAAGCGATGACAAAGACCCAGTTTTGCACTGACTGCTTGAGGTTTTACTTCAAAATCTTCATGATTCTTCCACCTTGGTGAGATTCAAACTCCCAGACACACTGGAGCATTCCCACGACACAATACTCCCACCATCATGTTTCACTGGGGAGTTCTTTAGTTGTTTACCTCCCTCTTCTTTCTCCAAACATGAGCAGCATCTCTGATACAGAGCTCTAGCTTTGTCTCATATGGCCAAAGGACGCACTTCCAGTATTCATAATCTTTCTTCAGGTTTTCTTTAGCATACTTCAGCCTGGACTGAAGGTGTCTCTTCTGCAGAAGTGGAGTTTTTCTTGGTCTGCAACCTCACAATCCATTCCTGTGCAGGTTTCTAATGATTTTCTTCTTTGAGAATATCATTCCTGCCTTGGCTAAGTCATTCACTTATGTCTCTGCAGTCGTTCTGGGGTCTTCAGACACATCTCTCACTAGTTTTCTTTCCAGAGTCTTTGAAATCTTTCAGTTCCTACCTCTACCAGGCTTGTTCTCTATTGTGTGGATCTATTTGAATTTCTTGAACTCTCTCGTGGGTTAAAAATGTTTTGCTCGGTTAAAGAGGGGAGCTAATTACTACTGTCCTCATTTATAGTACACACTTGGCCCAAGGTAGACATTCGTCACAACAGAGGTTTCGTAAAACTCAAATAAAATCAGCAGTTTTTTTAAATACACACATCTGTGTTTTTCCTGCAAGGACAAACACAACACTTGTTTGTGCTTAGGTTTTAGAGAGAAATGATGTTTAGATTCTACAAAAGAGGTTGGTGCAACCTTGATTTGTGGAGTACAATTATGATTTCCAACTCATTCAACAGTAATGACCTCTATTTATGCCATAGAATATCTGAACGGAGTATTTTTGTTATGTCAAGTATTTACTGAGGATGACTCATGTTTTAGAAGGAACATTATAAACCTGGTTATGTGTATCCTTGAATATATAATCATGTATTCACAGGTATGTTTTTCACTTGACATATCAGACATTCATTTCTACTAGCAGTTTACCTCAACACATTTTTTGCAGCAGCAGCATGTGGGGCAAATGAAATGCCAACCATCTGCTTGTTCCAGCTTCTCATCTAAATAAGGATTTATTGGATTATTATATTAGGATTATATAATAATTAGGATTATTATAGGATTTAGTGCATTTCCATCCATGTATTTTCCAGACTGCCTAACCAGGATTAGGTGGGGCTGGAGCCTATCCCAGTTGACACTGAGCAAGAGACAGACTGCCAGTCAATCTCAGGGCTAACCCATCAATGGCCAACTTAAAAATCACCAATTAGATCAACATGCATACCTTTGAACTGTGAGAGGAAGCTGGAGCACCTGCTGTGTCATATATAAACTGAGTTTTGGGGGGGTTTTTGTAACTGCTGGTTACCAAAAGCAAAACAATCATTCATTTAATCTTGAGCTTATTCTTTGATACTTTGGCTCTTAAAACTAGCATACCTCTGGATGTGGTGTGCACAGACAGGATACGCCACAAGATACTGCTGCACATGTAAACACTTTTTAACTCTTGTGAACCCCACGTGTCCATGATACCACCAGGCTTTAAGTAGGCAGAAAGACCCTCTTACCTCCTCCAGTGCATCCTTCCGCCACTGCGCCATAATTCGCGGGTGCCACCATTCTTCCACTTTGCGTCTGGTCTCTGTTCGATAGTCCTTCTCCCACACGCCCGTCTCACTGAACAGGGTGCGGCTCCTGGGTGAAATATGGTGCAGAAATGGACTCAGGAGGGCTCCCCTCCTTTGGGCTGCAAACAGGGGATACAGCGCCAGCCTTCTCACCGACACCCGCATGATTGTGTCTGATAAAACAGGAAAACAGCCAGTGGTGGGAATGTTGACATGCTAGTGAAATACTAAAGTTTCTATTTTTCAGTAGAGGAGGTCAGCTTTAACCGAGCTCTCCCCTAACCTTTGTTAAATATATTAAATATCTTATAAAACACACAACATGAATGCACACACAATAAAATATCTAACTGACAAAAAATGGAAACAGCAGTTTCCATCTTTACATAGAAATGACAATAAGAGGCTCGTGACTCCACCCACATGAATCAAATATTTTATCTGATATAGATTTTGCTGCTCTCCCTTTCAAAGCTGCCTCTTCGTGCCCCTCTGGCTCTTTCCTACGTTTGGATCGCTTCCTGGAAGTCTCTCTCTGACCGGCCAAACTTGTGCAACTGCAGTGTGTGCTGGATCTCCATCAATGTGATCAAATGGTGAGTTTTCAGCTTGGATTTTATGTTGACGAAGAAGACAGAAACACAGGAAGCAGGGCCAGTACTGAGCGATGACTGCATTGGTGTGTCGAAAATAAAAAATATTATCCCTGCACTGTGAGCACGTGCTCAGTAGCACACGCAATGATACCCTGAAACACTTCACCTGAGATGCTTTGGGACTTTGCAAAGAACACACTGCACACTCTGAAGGACGTTTCTAGTGTCCAGATGATCCAGGGAGCAGCCACAAGAAGAAGAAGAAGATGATGAAAGAAAATACTCATGCGTGCAGCTGTTTTTTTTCTTCTAAAATTTGTGGAGTGGAATAAGCTAAACTTTTTTTAATAAGGCTTTTCAAACCCACTAGAGTCTGACTTTATTGTTCTACATAACAAGGCTTTGGTCCACAAAGCAGATATGGCCTCCATGGTGTAATATTCAATAAGTAACTAAGTATATTTTATTTTATAGCACATTTAAACCCAAAGTGCTTTACAGGTTCCTTAAACACTGACATTACACACAGTCACAATGTTTACGTGAAATACCCAAATCTTCCGGTCACAGTTCCAAATTCTTGACAGAAAAGGTGCGTCTTCAACTCAGATTTAAAAACAGTCACAGTTGGGGTCATTTAGGAGGTCACTGCAGAGTTTTGGTGCAGCAGCAGCAAAGACACAAGGGTCTTTTGAAATAAGCTTTGATGATCAGGAGTCACAGAGGAGCCCAAATTTGCAAGAACCTTTTCTTCACCTCGTCACTGTGGGGCATTGGTTTTGTGTAGAATTTGAGGTAAAAAATGAATTTACGACTGTAAAAACATAAACATATGAAACAAGTGAAGTGCTGTGAATATTTCCCAGAGTGCAAATGTAAGTGCATTAGAATAGTCCAGTTTAGATGTAACAAATGCATGCGTAACCCTTCCAGATTAGAAGGATTTAAAAATACTGACAGCAGCCGGTGGTACCCTCAGCCTTTTAGTAGACACATCTACGGTATGAATATCAAAATCCTACTTTACCTTATTCTCCTGTTATCACATTCATAGCATTTTTTTTTTTTAAAAGCTTTAACTTTGACCTTAAGGTCAAGGTCACTGAGATTCAAACTCGCCCGAAATTTTTAGCAGATACAACTATGTTATTAATTTGAAATGCCTGTATTGCTTCGTTCTCGACTTATCTTATTCACAAACTTGGGTGTCCATGTCGCCCGCTCGCCCTGCAGGGTGACAACAATACCCCATTAGCCTTTCATGGCTCAGGGGTTTAAAAAAAAAAAGAAGAAAAAAAAAAGGTTTTTAGTCTGGAGACCGCAGTAGGTATAAAAAGGGTTTCCCACGTCAGTGCATATGACTTCAGATGACTTGAGTCTACAGGAATGGGCAACATTACATTAAAGTCCACTTGTTGTGAACAGACTGAGTGACAGTTTCCTCCACTGCGATTAATTTATGGCAGCTCTGATTTTTTTTTAAATTTCTTTTTACCACTGCTGCTTCACAGCCTGTGTTCATCGCTCAACGTCACTCACACAACAGCACGACTGGTTTATTCAGCGCGATGTGATTACAGCTCTGCCTCTCTCTGAATCTAAGGACAGGTTGTTCTTATCAAACCACCTGCCTGCTCGGATGAAAGAATGTCATTTGCAGTCAGACGACATGAAATGACACACCGATTTCTCGGCTTTAAATCGGCCCTGTACTTTTAGATTCTTTCCACTTCATTACCGGAGGTTAAGTGCACCCAGCTGCCTCTGGACATCACCTGCATGGAAGTGGCAGCTTCACTCAATTTGTGTAATTACTGGTAGGCCAAAAGGACAAAATACTACATTAAAGAAAATGTCCAGAACAGGATTACTCTATAAAATAAATTTAAAAAGTTTACCACTCTCGGCTAACAACTTGAAAGAAGAAAAACAGACTGATTGCAGGCTGTTTCAGAAAGGTTTCCCTTCCTCCTTAATGATCAGAGAGCAGTTAGGCTAAACTTTCTGCTGGCTTAATGTCGGTCAGACAGTCAGCATTATGTACGAAAACCCATTTAACCTTGATTTGATTTCACCCAGACACAGACGTGTATATACAGACAGTTTCCAAGGTAACCTGAGAGGCTCGTACAGTCAGCACAGTCTTGGCTGCGGAGGACTACTGCTGCTAACCTGACCTGTCAGGAGAATATTTTCACAGCAGTGACGCATCTGGATCTCAGAAGGAGAGACCTTTAAAGCATCAGAGTGGAGGCTGAGATGATCAGCACGCCCCGACACCAGACTGACATCAAGTCAGTCGGGAAAATATAAATTATGACTAAAGCTGAGGAGGGCTCAGAGGAAAAGGTTACTCTGTATTGTAGGATTGCTGATGTTATGAAAACTCAACAGTTAAACAAATCAGCATGAGAGAGAAAGTTTCAGCTGACCTGATTTTAGCAACAAAAATCATTCCTTTTTAAAAAAAAAATATTTATGTCCTAGATTTTAAGGAGACAACTGGCCAGGATGGACAAATCACTTGGAGAAAGCTGAGCTTTGTCAACTGTCACTGGTTCTCCTCCACCCACATGTTTGTGGGACTTTTTTGTCTTTAATACATTCTCTCGAGTATAAGCTAAGCATCACAGCAGCCAACACTCCTCCCCTCAGGCTGAAGCTGGGAGAGACGAGCACTCAACGCCGTGCGCGTCTCTGACGGTGCGAGTGAGTGGGCTGAGGCGAAAGACTGAGATAATGTTTCTATGGTGACTGGCCTCATCCATTCGGGTGTCTCCTACAAAGAGTAAAACACTGCTTCATCTCAAGCTGATGTCCAAGTCTGTGTGCTGGGCTCCAGTACTCAGCAAGGGGTGGGGTGGGGGGTGGCTCATTAATTCTTCAAATGAACAGTAACTGTGACAATTTAAAAATATATTTTTAAAGCAGAAAATTAGGATCTGGGGGAGAGCTGTGCAGTCAGTCATTATGAGAATGTTTTATAAATGCTCAGATAGGACAGGTGTTTCAATATGTCAGAAGTCAAATGCATCTGTTTCTGGTGTCAGAGCTCACATATATTAAGACAATAAGTAAAGGTGAAGAAATGATATGATAATGTTGCCAGTAATCAAATGTGTTGGATACATTTATAAGAATACTCTCAAAACACCATCAAAACTGTGTTACCACAGCTCATCTTTCTGACCACATGCTCCCAAATTTACAACTCCTAACAACTTTTGGAACACTGGATAAAACGGCCATATAAATGCAGGCGTTAAATTCAGTTCAGCTTGTCTTACACTGTTAACAATGAGGTATAATAAGCTAAATGGCCTCTGACATGAGTTATACACGATTTGCCAACATATTTGTAAGAAGCACCAAGCAAGCAAATCAAGTAAGAGTAAAAACATTTTGGATTCTAAACCCAGAAATAGTCCACATCCTGTTACATTGATACAGCATGCATTACGCCAATTATCGCGTGACTTTGTTACATACACGTTGTTTAGACATGGTTTCTTTTCCGTCTTTATGCTACAGCGGTATTGCTTTTTGTTATTTCTTGTGATAAACCTGACCTCTTGCTTTATCTGCATAGATAAGCGACTACTCCTCTCTTTAATGAGAGTTAAACACAATGGAAACACCTTTTTACACCTGCTGTGTGCATGTTCGTGGAGTCTGTCAGCTGCACACACGCTGAAGGATGAAAGAAAGGAGGGAAAATGTCTTCTATGAAGCTACTCACCGTTTTATTTCCTACTCCTTTATTTCCTCGCTGTGCTCGCAATAACAGAACACATCAGTCCGTGTTAAAGAAAACATCCCAGCCAGCCTTAAAAACCGTTGTAAACGACCTGTTTTCCTGGCTCACGACTGCACTGTAGGCGCCGCCATATTGGATTTAAATAACCTTTATTAACACAGTGCACATCGACAAAGACAGCCTTTAGCTACACTCCTGACGGGATATTGCGACTAACGCCCTAGAATAACTATTACTAGTACTACAGTCGCTATTTTCCAGAGGATAAAATGAAAATTGAGTAAACCAAGGTTGACAATTCCTGTTTTGTGACACATTTTTAAAAATGTTCTTTTTAGAGAGGGGATTTTTGAAAATCTCACTTTAACACCAGAACATACTGTCAATGGATGTTTAAAAAAGTTTTAACTGCTTTTTAAAAGAATCCACAGAGCAACTAAGGTGTGTTGCTTATGAAATCCATGAAGTGCTACAGAGAAAATTACATTTTATTTATGTAATTCGGGAGTCGGACGCACCTGAGCGGCACCCGCAATCACGCGTCGCCGCCTTAAAGTCTGTGCTCTCTCTGCTGTTGTGTTGTCGGGCTGTGAGCTGAAAAGCTACAGCCGGCTGTATGCGTACAGCAACCGTGTGTGACAAGTGGTCAATAAAGAGATGCTGAAAAGCAGCGGGTCTGCCGTGGTATGTTTACAGTGGGAGTTCTGCTCCTGAACCTCTGCGCACAGCGTCTGCAAATCGGGGCTGTACGAAGTCACTTTCATCTTTACGCAGGACTGTAAGCTGTCATCTGTGAGGTGTGAGCAGTGTTTGTTTTTAACATAGTTCACGGTGGAGAATAGCTGCTGACATAATGTGGATCCGAAGATCCATAATTGGCCTACCTGGGGTCGAAAGTCTCGATAAATGCACGGCGTTTCGGCGGGTATAACGGCTTCCGCGAGTGTGAAGCTTATTTTGAGCGATGAAAAATAATAAAATAATTTTATTTTTATATTTCAATATCACAATAATCTTCCAATTTAGAACTACAAGTTAAAAAAAGAACTAAACAAATAAAATACACTTCAGCTAAATACTTCTAATTTATTTTCCCAAACCACCCGGAGCCGCAGGTTGCCGACCCCTGCTCTAGACAGATAAACTTGTATTCAGCAACTGGCATGAATGAATCAGATAAAACAAATAGAAAACAACAAAACCTTTATTTTTAATGGTAAATACAGTAGATTGTTTACTAATGAAGCAGACTACAGATTATACATATATTTGTCCACCCTGGATATCCTGATTTTTATTGAGCATTTGTTTGTACCTACATCACTGAACATAATTCATGGGAGTACTAAATCTTCACACAAAGTCATTCAAAACTTCAAGGATATCAGGGTGTCTGTTTAAGAAGAATAAACCATTGCTATTCCAATTTATCTGCTTCGGTCCAAATTAACATGACAACAGCTGCATTGGAGAAGCAACAAGACAACTACCCAGCATGTGAACCTCCATATAAAGGTTTGCTGTGTCTCCCAGCTAGATAGGTCTTTACATGACGGAAGATGGACTGATGCCTCTACAGCCAAGTCCAGGTGTCTTCTGGTATCTCAGCTAGACCCTTGAGACCGCACTGGGAGACACAGCAAACCTTCTTGCAGTGTCACATATGGATGCGCCATCCTGGAGGTGCTGGAATACCTGTGCAACCTGGATGAGATCCAGGTGTCATCTCAGGCTAAAACAAAACAAGAGAAAAGTCAGTCAGACATGGTCTGTGAACAGCCATTGCATTCTCAGAGGTTGTCCTGTTGCCTTTCTAGTGCACCTGTTGCCACTTTTGCACCAAACCAGGTGAAATGGATCCACAAAGATTTATTCTTCCCAACTTAACATACTGACGCTGAACTGACATGAATGTTCTCTTTATACGCTATACTTGTTATTCTCTGAGATTTCCAATGTTTTCATAAGTATTATAAATAACTGATCTTCGGTGATAAGAGTTTTCATAAAAGCTGACTGAAATTATTCCACGATTCGCCGTGATCAGCTCTACAACTACAGTGTGCTCCGGAGGGACCATCATTATATGCAGCTTCTGAGAGAAGTACACTTTCTTTGATGCCAATTTCCATCTTGAAGTGATTGCTGACTGAGAGTGCACCTCTACTCACTCTCGTCTTCATCATGGAGCGAGGCAGGCACAGAGGAGAAGGCTGAGGAGGAGAAGACAGTGTCTTATCAGTCTTTTTTTTCCCTATGAGCCCTCCCTGTGGCTCTCACCTTTGATCTGACGTGCAGACAGAAGCAGTGCAGGGGGGAACAAGTCAGAGTCATTGGGGGAAGAAAGAAAGGAGGGGAGGACATCATTAGTAAGAGCTAAAGAAAGGTGCTTTATCTGACGTCAGCGAGCTAAACCTGGGGCTCCGCTCCGGCTTGCCATCGTATATCAAAGTTAAATGGGTGCCTCCGCCCAGGATGTGGCTGCAGTGGATGAATGAGAGGGAAATGGGTTTCTGACAGAGTAAAGATGCTAACTCTCCACATACATTCAAAGATCAGTGTGCAGATACAGACGAAACATCACTGATGAATGAATCTGATACTCACTTCTTCAGCACTACAGTAGAGGACAGCAGGTGCTGGTGAATGACGCTTTGTGACCAGCTCAAAGTTTCTGGAGAGATCCTGGAATCAAATCCTTCAAATCCGAATGCTCCATTCTTAATAATATTCATCACTACACTGTCCCACATGACAAATATGATCAAAGTATTTGCAGCATAACCACAAGATGATCATCCACTGTCTATAAAATCAGTCCAAATTTTTCACATGCACCAGATCAAAGTGGGAAGTGAATATGAAAGATTTCAACTGTATTATGTTCTCATGAATTCTGAGTACAACATACATCATTTTGGAAATGATAACCTCTATAGAGAGGATTCATAACCACAGTCAGATGAGTCAGAGGTCTCACACACTTTGGTGTGTGTAATCTGACCAAAATTTGCCTCCATTCATTTTTCCACTTTGACACATTGCCTTAGATATAGATAAGTTCAGTTTTGAACTTGTATACTCACATCAGCAGATGCAAGCAGCAAAGAGGAGACACCATGGCTTCCATAATAGTAACCCAGGTTTTTTATATTTCACCACATTCCTCTTTCCATACAAACACATGACAGACAAAGGAGTCTTAACCAAAGGGAAATGTTTTGGGTTTACAAATTGCAGGCCGCCAAATACACGTATTCATACTGTCTGTGGTTTATGCCACTGTATCTTATTTATTTGACTTAGATTTGATAAATACAGCGTGTCTAGCCTCAAAATCGTTTCTGGTTCAAATTAATCATGCTCTGTATAGTATTGTAGCGTGTGGTAACATTTTAGTGGACCTGAGGAATGCCGATAGGCTAATGCCTTAATTTTATTGTATGTTGTTGAGCCATTAAAACATATTTCAGTACTACGTCTATTTTTGTGTAAGTGAAGTGTTATTATATATTTAACATGACCCAGCTCTAACCCGGTTACATGCTAGCAGAGATGTGCTTGATGTTACAAGCAGAGATGGGCATCTGGTTACTTTTTCAAGTAACGCGTAATGTAAGGGATTACCATTGCAAAAACGGTAATTAGATTACCGTTACTTTCTCGTAGGAACGCTGCATTACTGCGTTACTAAAACCGTGATTTTTTTGCGAGAATGTCTCATGACAGTGACGTGAGCGAGTGCGACGTTCGTGACAACAGCTGTGTGCAGATCAACAATGGATAATATATCGAGTGCGGGAGAGAGTATGAGCATGCAGCGTTTAAAGCGTGGAAGTACTGACCTTATTTTGAGTTTGATTCCATAAAAGTGACAAAACATTAGTGTCCGTTGTGCTTGGGAAGAAAACTTCTTTTACAGCGAAAAAACCCTAAACTTCCAAGCAAGCACCGAAAAGGCTACAACGTAATGTGAAACTCACAGAGAAACTCATGGAGTCTTCAACTGACCGCTGTGGCACACCTGCACCAGGGCAAACCTCCGCCTACCCCAGTCCTGCTTTACAGGTGAAAATAGAGCAACTAGTCTTTTACTTTATTTATTTATTTTCTGCTGTGTTTTACTTGCATCTATTTGAAAGAGTGAGTGTAAACACAAAAAAATATTTTATTTTATGTGCTGGAATGTGCAGAAAATAGGTTTAAATGTTAAACAAATTTCTTCCAGTCAGAGAATGTTGCATATAATTTAATTTTTGCTTGATGCATAAAGTTAAAAGATTAAAACTAATAAAACAAGTTTTAAAAAGAGACTTTTCCATTTGATTACACTTTGTATGATGGATTATGCAGAAAAAGTAGAATTGGGCTGAAAGATCTATCGCTTTATCACCTATTCAGGTTGTAAATTGTGTTTTTAAAAAGTAACTAAGTAACTAAGTAATTAATTACTTTTGAAAATAAGTAATCAGTAAAGTAACGGGATTGCTTTTTAGGGGGTAATCAGTAATTAGTTACTGATTACTTTTTTCAAGTAACTTGGCCAACACTGGTTACGAGGTTAACGTGGTCAGTAACACAGCTGTGACAACACCAACCCCACTCACCTCCTGTTCAAATTTTGCAGATGCTCTGAATTTAATACAAATTTCAGCATCAGAAGTTCAGAAATGAACAGCCAAACAAACCTGATGTATTCTGGGAAAAAAAGTCACTGAAGAATCATGTGATGTGAAAGTATTTTTCTCAAGGGTGAGAAAACCTGACGAGATGAAAAACATGAAAAGAAAACACCTCTTTAACTGTTTATCATGGGGATGGATCAATCATGTTTTGAAGGGAAAATATCCCAGCATCAGATAAGAAGATGGCACCTACAACAAACTACTGATCTAAACCGTGGGTTTTCAAAGGCTTGTTGATCATCTGGGCTTATTAAGTTTTGCTTTTCAGTAAAATCCACTTTCTTGTAGCTTCCCTCCATCATTTTATCAGACAATTAATCACAGTCCAACAAATGGTCTTGGTTCAGATCCAGCTCTCTCTTTTATGAAAGCCAAGTTTTCCTCATGACAAATGTTCAATTTGTACGTTTCTAAAGTTTACCTTCCTAGAAAACGTCAGAAAACTCCTCCCCAAAATGACTGTGACTTTCCTGTTCCAGCTGGAGTCATAAGCCAAAAAGCTGTGGCTGTGTGGTCCACATGTGCAGTTCTCTCTAACCACATTTGACTGACTGCATACACTCAGGGTGAATATGACTACCATAACTCAGTGACAGATCTACCAACCATGGGCCAGATGTCAGACATCAGCACCTGCCATTACCCATGTTACCACGGGCCATGACATTTAGGCCACAGCTGGTCCACACAACACAGTAACATGACATGAGGCGCAACTATGTTGCTCTGACATCATTGTACAACCCCAGCTCCAAAAAAGTTGGGACCCTGTGCAAACTGTAAACAAAAACAGATTGGAATATTACCAATAAACCCCAATAAACCCATAGTCAACTCACAATAAAACATAGAAAACATATCAACTCATGAAAGGAAACTGAGGAGAGCAGCTGCTGAACTTTTGGGAGAGAAATGTTGTCCCATTCTTGTCATCCCCGTGTCTTCTTGTCTGTGTCCTATTTTTCATTTCATGATTTTTGAAAAGTTTTCAGTTGGTGAAAGATCCAGACTGCAGGCAGGCCAGTTCAACACTTCTTCTATTATGAAGCCATGCTGTTGTAACAGGTGCAGTATACACTTTATTATTGTCTTTGATAAAATATATGTAAAGTCTTCCCTTAAAAAAAGATGTCCATGTGTATGGGAGCATTGATGGTGCCTTTCCAGATGTGCAGCCCTGATGGGTGCTAATGCAAGCCCCTATCATCAGAGATGCAGGCTTTTCATCTGAGTGCCAATGAAAAAGCTCGATGGTCCCTCTTTCCTTAAGTTTGGAGGATGAGGTGTCCATGTTTTACAAAAAGAAATTCAAATTTTGATCTGTCTGACCACAGAACAGTGTTAGTTTTACTCTCAGTCCATTTTAAATAAGTTTTGGCTCAGAAAAGATATCTGTGTTTCTGGATTGTGTTCACAAATGACTTATTTGCAATGATAGAGCTGTATTTGGGGACACACAGTGAACTGTGTTCACAGACAGTGTTGCTGAGCCCATGCAGTGATTTCCCTGACAGAACCATCCCTGTTTTTAATGCAGTGCAGTCTGAGGGCCCAAAGATCAATGATGATTTTCAGCCTTGAACCATGCACACAGAGATTTCGCCATATTCTTGAAATCTTTTGAGGGAATAATATACTGTAGCCAATGTGGTATTCAAATTTGCTGCAGTTTTACACTGAGGAAAATTATTCTGTTCCTTTAAGACTGGTGAATCTTCGCCCATTTTTAGTTCTGAGAAATCTCCCCTTCTAAGATGCTCTTTTTATACCCAGTCATGTTACTG